>NC_090886.1:50571929-50594429 GCF_036669925.1 Montipora capricornis
AGACGACGTGAAATCACTAAATTTTAGGTTTTGACGACAACGTGAGCATGCAACAGAGAATCTTTCATTCTCTATTTTCAGTCTGAAACCGCTCGTACCAATTTATTTTTAGGATACTTCGCCCACATTATACGACGTGAATGAGATGGAATAATCGCCAAAGACTTTTACTATAAAGTTATATTTTGAGGTGACGTTTTCGTCGACGTCGCCGTCGTATATCTTAAGCTCCCTATTAAGTAACTTTGAATACAAGTGAGACTTTTATGTGCTTCTCGGTATGATTAAAGCCGGATTACGGGGTTAACGAGATGATTAGGATTAGAAAGTAGGAGATCCAGGCAACTATTTTTTTGCTGTAACATTCTCATAACGAACTTAATTTAAAGATTTTGAAGAAAAAAAGCAATTTGCACTCCCACTGGTCAAAGTATTTTCCTCAGATTGAGAGTGGCTTGTTTTCTTCTCGTTTTTCAGTCCCACTATATACACATGCAAACATCAGATTCCCACCTGGCTGATAAGGACGTTTTCGGTCAGAATGTAGATAAGTGATTCGCTAGCGACTTGACATGTGTGCGATATGTCGTATTGATGACATCTCTGAGACTCGGTTATTTATCATATCGATCCGTTTATACTTCCTCTAACCTTCCTAGTCATTTCAGTTAGCTGCATATCAGGCAGCTTGAAAGGCATTGCTTCGATAATTAGCCATCGATACTGTAAGTATATTCCATCTGAGAACTACAACTAATTCGCTATAATATATAATATATAATACATAATATATAATATATAAGACTTCTTGTGGAGTTCAGCAATACAGAGGAAAAATTTCGTTCAGCTTTTTCTCTTTTCGGGCGGCTTATTATATACTTTTCGGTGAGGGCTTTCTTCAGAAAATGCGCAACTAGAATTTCGTGTTTAAAATCGCTCTTTTCTTAGGTTAACTCGGTATCTATCTGCACCAGAGGCGAAGTCTGTGGGCGGGTCATATTCGAGACGTATTCTCCATAGAATACTTAAATTGAAATTCCAAGTGAAAGCTCCATCATTTCGGGGCTTGTTGTTTAGGGTTACATTGCTACTTTTAAAGAAACTAATATTTATATTTGTTTTTGTGATATTCTCGTCCTACTACATTATGACTTTGGTTAAGAAGACGTTAACTGACCATTTTATAGTCGCTTCTCGGTCCAAGAAAATGTTTTGACTAATTATGACAATAAATGTTTTCCGTGAACTTATTTCATGTCGGAATTATAAAGAATGTCGGCTTAACGAAAATGGTTAACTTAGGACAAAAGCAAATATAGTCTTTTGAATTTTGTTCGCTAACATTGCATCAAAATAATGAAGATATTAAACTCAAGCAAACATGAGTCTATATCCCGCCGAAAATTCGGCATTTACCGTATGTGATCAGCCCTGCTGGCAGAAATGCACCGGCAATGAAGCACCGACTGCTCAGTGGTGATAGAAGTGCGGTCCCATTCTCCGAAAAAATGAATTACAGTCCCTTTAGATTTGGACCCAAGAAAAGAAGATCAGAGAAGAAAAGAATGAGTTTTCAGCTGCTAACTCTGGTTAAGGCTTAATTTTAATTAAAGTGTGGGCCGAATATGCTTCACCTAGTTCGAGGAAAGCGAACTGCTCCTTTCAAATCGGAGCAGTCAGTACAAACATGTTTTTAGAGATGATGTGAAATTCCTGGCAAAGTAGTCAAGTATTTGTTTTCTTTTTGCTTAGGCTGCAAACTTCAGCTCATTTATTCGCCTTGCGAAATCATGATTCTCGATAAATTAATTGATTAATACTGAAAAATTATGTACAAAATCCGAGCTAATTAGAAGCGTGCGTTGTAAAATTGGGGCGGTGTTCTGAGCAAAACTGTCATCTTGTTCAATTAGCAAGAACATTTCTATTTTGAGGGTAGCTTTGCTAAATCTGCTCTGCCTGTAATTATGAAACGGTGTCTTTTAGTTAAAACAATTGCATCCCACTGAGCTCATCACTGCAGACACAACTTACCTCGGAGTTGATTGACAAGGATGTGGGTAATTTGTTAGAACAGTGAACCCTCAGGTATCCTTGCTTAATACACTGTGGCTCTAATGGGTAGAGGACTCAGTTTGCGTCCACAGCGGACCTGAAAACATTTGGCACGAATATCAATGTTTGAGACAAATCCAGACTTGGTCTGTGATGGCTGTTCGAAAGAGTATAAACGATTTACGAACTAATAATTCGACTCGGCAACTGAAAAATATCGTCTTTTAAAATGCATTTCAACCAAGATGCACGATCATTGCAGCGCAGTTGGCGACTTGACTGTTTCATGCTTGTTCCAGATCTTAGAGCTAGGTCACTCACTCATCGCAAGGGTCAGCGAGTCAGCTTCAGTTGAAACCAACTCTGCCTCGGCACTCATCGAACGAACTTGGAATTATAGAATCAGTTGCGAAACGAAAAATGTGGCTTGAACTACTCTGGCAAACGCTTTCATTTAATTCGTCAATGAAATGTTTTTGTTCAATGTCCAATATCAAGTTCTGAAAACCAAGCATTTAAAACTTCAAAATTCACATTCCCGTCAATGGTACGGGAAATTTTTATTTACTTACCAATAAAAAGAAATACAAAAATTGAAATCAGCTTAATTAGTTTCAGGTTTCCAAAAAACGTCTGACACGAGAAACACATGTAAAAAACAACGAGATCATTTCTGTAAATCTGCTTTAGTTTGTGAATTATGGCGAATGAGAAAATTTGAGAATTGTAAGATATGTCATTATCGTTGGCAAGAAACAATATTAAACTAATATATTACTGTTTTCATTTTAGGAAAAAAAAGGTTGTTCGTGTGTCTATATCCTTATCCAGATTTTTCCGGGCTGATCATATTCACGCAGCGATCTGTCATAACATCAATTTCTTTTTAATTCAACGTGAATTTTTGAAATCTCAGTAGTGAACTACAAAATTGGGAGTCAATTTCGAACGTGTTGTCAGCAAAAACTGAATCGACGATTTCAAGTTTGCATGTGTCTCTTTTCGATATCGGTAAGTCTTATCGTGAGAGCAAGCCTATCTGAAGACTCTTCAGCAAATAATTTTATGGAGAATTTACATGTAATTAGGGGATTTGCCATAAAATCATTTTAATGGCTCCGCAAAATTTAAATGTTGGGCATAACAGTAAGCATAGTGGCTACCGATGATTCCGGAATTTTCACACAACGTTTATAGGTATATTTTCAGATTATCAAGAACTCAGGCAAACAGCTTTTAACAAAGACATATTGGATCGTTTGCTACCGGATCCACTTAATAGGTATACATATGCAAATTGCGCATTGTTGACGATTATTCCTATGTGTGGTGTTCGTGGCGAAAACCAATACTGCGAAAGTGGACACCACTACCATCGGAGTTAAGCAAGATTTAGGATGAGAACAATGGTGTGTGATACGTGCCTGTTACTCATATTTTGACTTCTAAGAGGTTTAGGAAAAGAGCGAAGCATTTGTAAGCTCAGGAACGCCGGTCGGGTAAGCCACTTGTTTCTTTTCTGATAAATCGTGTTAAGCTTGATGTCACGGCATGATTTTGTATTTTGTGATTCTCTTTTTAACGTAAACAAAACGAGGAAAGACGGAGTTGACAACATGACTAAATCTGAATTTAATAGCGCAAGGAGGTGAAACTGGAAACAACTCAATGTACAGTTTTAACCAAAAAGTAAACGTTTTGGCTCCTTATCCTGGAATAGGAATATCTGGAATTATTCCCTTTCATTTTCTCTAATTCCTAAATGTTTGGATTTCCAATTAGGGAATTCTCTTTCTCTGCTGGAATGAAGTATTCACAAATATATTCTCATAGCTAAATATGTCAATCGAAAAAACTCTGAATTAAAGTAAAGTTTAAAAAAATGTTAATTTATGCCTGAAGTATTAAACTTGAAAGGCTTTGAGTCCCACAGCACTCAGCGTAAAAATCAGCACGACTTCGCAGCACCTTTATGCCGTTCTTTTATGTTAAGACATATTTAAAACCGAAGGGCATTTCCTTGTCAGTGTCTTTGTCTGGTTTGGCCGAAATCTCAGGCGCGTAACTTGACGTCAATGATTTTGTCGAAGGTAGATTTTTCTTACTGAATTGCAACTGTTCACAACAGATTTGGGAGAGGAAAGAACCTATACGTGTTTCAATTTCGAATTATTATCATAAAACAAGACAAAACACTTTAAAAATTTTAGCGAAGGAAAAACTTGAACTAAACACAAGAAACAATCATAGACTGAAATAAGTTACGCTTTTCGGCAATTCACGCAACAGTTTTACGTTAAAGTAGAAAAACGTCTTGACATCCCATTGCCAATTGAGAAATTTAGCCCTTTTTGTTGCAAAAAAAGGAAAGAAAAATAAAACCAACAGCAACCAATACAACTCCAGGTTATTCACATTTACAATGTGAATATTTTTAGAAAAAAAAGGGGGCTTTAGGTGGTATGGTATGGAAATGTACAGGCCTGCCCAGTTTAACAGGAGAAGAAAACAAATTTATTGCTTCTCCAAATAGTACTGTGGACTAAATGTGTAAATTTCCGGTGGTTTATGAAATCACATGAAGTTGCCGACACCAATGGTTGGAAAGAAAACAAATCTCGTGAACCTTAATTAAATCGCTTGCGCGACGGTCGGTTTTAACCGCAGGCGAAATCATGGTTCACATCTTATTTACAGTAAATTCTAGTATTGGAAACATATTAGTTTGAAACATGCGAGAAAGCGAGAAAATATTGACTTCATGCGGTTGACGTCACGCTGAGTGACACATAGAGCTTTACAGTTCTCCTTTGCAATTTTCATCAATCTTCATTTGTGACAATCTTTATGTGGCGGAACATTGTAGTGCCAAGCGTGTTGCAAGTTTGGTTACTTTTGTTTATTTCCTCATCAATGATTTGCAAAGATAAGAAGGAAAATTAGAATTTGAAATTTGTTTCATCCATACCAAATTTCAGCTGTCGCGGCGATACGATTATTTTATCATACTCACTTGCATGTCAAGGAATTGTAGATATTCTGTCTCCCAGCGTTTATTTATCCTCCAGAAGATTGACAAGTATTGTGTCAGCTGCAATTTACGAATTAAAGAGACTAAAATGGAATGAGAAATTTTAAATAACGGGAGTTTCGTAATTATAAAGACAAGTGGAGAGAGATTCTAGCGCCCTTTTTGACGAAAAATCCAAGAATCACTGCCCACATTTCGGCGGCGGTAATTGGTCATCTTAATATCTCAACCTAACTGACTACTGTCAAAAGATTGTTATGTTATTTTCTCCATTGAGGTAAACCTAAAATTAGAGAGCAATAAATTTTAGAGACGGCTCGTTGGTTTGGCGAACCGCAAGTGCAATTTCAGCTTTTCCTTTGACCGCAAACCATAACAGAACAGTCTGTTTTATCTCTAGTAAAAACGACATCATTTAGAATGGGAGAGAGGACTCAGATTCAAACGGACGCGCGAAAAGGAAATGATCTGTTACTCAACCATAGATAACTGAGCTCAGATGATCTTTCCTGTGCAAAACGAATTGTCGTTTGAAAGCCTTTTTTTACTTTACTTAAGGACGGTGCCTACTAATTCAAAGGTGTTTTTGCGCGGTTTACTGAATATGCAGGAAAAGCAAATCTTAACAAGTGTTATTGAAATCCAAAAAGAAAATTGGGGCTAACCACGCATTTTTCGAAGATATTTAACCAACAATATTTGTAAAAAGCTTTGAAATACAAAGCAATGTATGGCGTTCTTTTCAAAATTGAAGCTTAATTATCTCTGAAAAATGCATTGTTACCCCCAATTTTCTTTTTCGGGATACCAAGAGCACTTGCTAAGTTCTGCTTTCTCCGCATAGTTTTGAGCATAGTTTTGAGCCGCGCATAGTTTTTGCGCGGCTCAAAACTATGCGGAGAAAGCAGAACTTAGCAAGCATCACCCATAGGAAATCCGAGTATCTCTAGATGCGCAGAACGTATGCGCAATAACAGTAGTAGGCACCATCCCTTAGCTCAACAGGACGAGGTTTAGTGATTTTTGAATGCGTGGAAAAAAATTTGAAAATAAATGCTCTTAAAATTGATACCAAACTTTATAACTCTTTCAGTAAAACATTTTTAAGGCCCAAAAGTCTGTCCCAGACAAAGCCTCGGAAAATGTCCCTCTGTTTCCGAGGATTTTAACAGACTTCCTCGACTTTAGGTGTATGGACTTTTTCTACAAACGAATTACAAAGAAACCGCCCACACATGAAGTAAAAACTCAAGACATTTAAAACAAGAGCACTGGAGAGCTTGCGTGATTTTTGAAACAATACAATTTCTTAATGCAAGGCCTTCGTGCTATTGTAGCTTTGAGGACATTTCATCAGGATTTTGAGGTGGTTTTAACGGAATCAGGGAAAGATCTCTTCATTTTTCTACGGAAAAATGATACAACTTTTCTTCGTCTCTAAAAGAACTTTCAGTAATGTATTGGATATGGGCTCATGATATGTAAACATGCACGAAGCCAAGCGACATATCAAACGTTGATCTCTAGTACTAGTCTTTTTATGATGAAATTAAAGAAACGTCTCTTCAGCTGTACTTAGTTTGGCCGAACACTGCGATAGACTTTCATATCGTCTGTAAAGAACAACTAACCAGATACCTTTTCGAGTTTATTTCGCGGCCATAATAGACGAGTGCATACACGAGACAGAGAACGAAAAATTTTTTGACCAAGGCAGACAATATTAAATTATCTATTTATTTATTTAAAGATTCACCCTAAGGTGGGTGTTAAATACAATAGGACACTAAGTCCCCTACAAGATATTAACACCCCAGAACCCGACCCCTCAAAACTAGAACACCCAACCCAGCCCAAGATGAAAAAATATATATGAAACTGAAGTATTACAATATCAACAAGAGCAAACAGAGAAAACATTAACTTTGCGACATTTAGGACAGATCAATTTAAAAGTACGAACATTATCTCCATCAAAAATCTGGTTTAACTTGACAAAATAGAAAGACTTAAGCTTAAGCTTTTTAATAACTATTAATGCAGACACGCATGAGGCGTAACAAATCGAGTCGCCTTTTCGACGCGGGGGTAGGCCGACTCCACTGAATGAGACGCACAGCTATGTAGATTGATCCGACGTAAAAGAACTAAAAGATAACTGAAATTTATGGTACATACTCCATTCAATGCTATTCAAAAAGCGTATAGTTACTGGTGAGCATCCATGACATAAACTGGTTCAAGACTGTAACAAGAACATGGTAACAATTCTATACATTTTGGTTCCGGTTTAACAGGCCACTACCCTGTGGCTGCTGGTCCCAATTTTTTTTAATCGGTTAAGCTCCGGTTGGCAAATTTAAGACTCCACTGACAAATTGCGCTCTGACCAGATGGTTCAAATGCCAAGCTTGTACGAGAAAAAAAGGTTACTTCGAAGAATACATTATACCGAAAAGTGTCATGGAAACTGCAGCCTGTCGAAAAATTCTGCGAGACTACCCGCAGGGGCCGCCTGCCATGTCCCTGCGTTGTCAAGAAACGGTTGACCCAACCAGTCATTAGGGAACATTAGCAACGACGACGGGAACGGCAACGAGAACGTCATCTAAAAAAATAAATTCACGTTAATGCAATCGTATCGAGACTATTTATGACAAAGGTGTAGTAGTCCCTCAGGAATTTAAATCTCCCAAGTGCTGAGGTTATCCATAAAACCTCAATTTTAGCAATTTCACGTTGTTGTTTTGCAGCAGACGGCGAAGAAATGCACGAAAATGAAAAATGCACGTGCAGAGCGTGCAAAGCTATTGTTTTTGCCCAATAAATATGCAAATTTGTGACGTTCTCGTCGCGGTCGCCGTTTTCACTCACGTGATCAGCAGTCATATTGGATTACTGAAACAAAAGAAAGTATTTGCAAAAAAATATTGTTGAAATCCCAGAAGATTAGTTTGGTAAACCATCATGGCCGCCATTCCTTTGTTCTGGAACACCAACATGGCCCGGCGCCCTGGCGTCATGAGAAAACTCTCTATAGATGGTTTTCACCTGACGTCACAGCAGCCATGTTTGTGTACAGAACAATTGAGGAAACGGTCTTTTGGGAATTTGACTCTATTATAATGCAAAACATGAGCCATAATTTGCTATAAATAATAAATAAATAATAAATAAATAAATAAATAAATAAATAACTAAACGAATGAATGAAAGCAACTGCCGGTTTTGAAATTAGTAACATCTTGACATGTTGACGTACAAAAGAGTATCAAACAAGATTAGACTTTTGTCAGTCTTGCCGGTTAATCGGTTTAACCTCTCGGAAAAAAAATTGAAAAAGGCTGTAATTTTACATGCATTAAATTACTGTATGTCATCAAATTAAGTCGGGCTGAAAAAACATCTGCCATCAGTTATTTTGCATGGATTGGATTTTGTCGAAAAAATGAATAACACAGGTGTTCAAAGACACATCAATGTTGCAGCAATTATTCTTGCTTTCGATTTTTTGCGTCATGATTATTGCGTCATGGGGATTTCGTGTGAAAACATGTGAGTTATTGATGAGCTCTCGATGTAAGTGGTTTCAAGCACATTGCATCGTCTTGATTTATCTTCTTCTTTTACAGGATTTGGCGTCGCTTATTCTGAAGCAAAAAACCAAGTAAAACAACAAGAAAATAACTTTCGGTTCTGCTGAAGTCTAAGGTGTAAAGGTTCTTCGCTGATGTAAAGAAGTTAAGATTAATTGTAAGTAATTACAGTGCTTCTACAACTGGCTTTTGATTTACCCATCCGCACAAATGCCGCCATTGTCCTCTTTTCTGTCGGATGGATTACTTGGGAAACTAAAACTTTTTTTGTTCGCAAACATTTGAATTTGAAAAAGCACAATGATCGTCATTCTGACACTTGGGCTTTGCATGGGTGCCGGCTCTTGGAGGTGGGTCTTAGGTCATGAATTTAATCATTGATCACGGCTCGAGTATCGATCATCAACGCTTGTCCTTGTTATGTTTGAATGACGGCACACATTTCTATACTCGCAAATGCAAAAACAAAGGTAAGTAAAGCGCCAATACCAGAATTTTATACTCTCCTGGAATTTTCAAGCAGAAGGAACAAATACTTTGAGTCAATGTAACCCTGAGGGGCGGAGAAACCGCTAAAAAAACTGGCAAATGCCCTGAGTTGCAAATAATTATCACATTGCCCTGTTTGTTGAATGTTAAATATTCTTAGCAAGCAGCGGTTTTCTGTCCAGGGTAAGGCCTCGGCGGCCTTTTGATACTCATTAACGATGAAAACATACGGTTGTCTGTCGTCCTTACCCCTTCAAATATACTAGTTACATTATTGTAGAAAGTGACTTGAAAATCCTCATAAGGAAGGAGGACAAGGAGATGTTTGAGGAAAAAGGGAGCGACTGTACATAAAGTCACAGTAGCGAAGGTTTTATTGCATTTAGCCGGGAATACCGTCTCAAAAAGGAAAAAGAATTCTCTGGGTATTTTTTGGATTGTCTCCACATTCAATCCCCGTCTTAACTGGACGCAACAGAGACTGGCATGATGTGAATTTGAACAAGAATCCAGCTCCATTACGATTTTAAAATTACTTAACGCAGTGAAAATGCAACTCTGGCGAGACACTCAATAGGGAAATTTGATTTAAATTTTAGGTGAAAATCAAATGATTTTGAAAAATGTTTGTATTCTCTAACAACGCGATCGGTCATTCACCGAAAGTGTCCTGAGGGAGCGTATAGAGGTAAATTGCTTGTTCCCCGCGGCCGTGGCTTATCTACCTAACTGCAAAAGGCTTGTAAAAACGCCGGCTTTTGTTGAACGCTTCATTCATAAAATGTTTTGGGTTTTCCTTGTTGTAAAACTTGGAAATCGCTGCCAAATCATCCTCTACAATTCTTCCTCAAGAAATGTTTTTATCACCGAGGAGCATTTGATCTGTTCGGATATCTTCGCTGAAAATTGAAGTGTCCGAGAATTTTAGGGAACGATATCTTCATTTTAGAAATTGCTAGCTGAACGTTACCTTCTAAGAACTTCCAACGTAACCCTTTTTTAGGACATGTTTTAGTAAAGAAATCTGTTGTTGTTTGGCGGCAACGTTCTCGATGCCCCTGCTTCCTCTGTTGTTTGGTGGCTCACTTTACTTTTTTTCCCGTGAAGGGTTTATTAATTCCACATTGAACAAGTCGTTAATCGCCTTCATCGGAAACATCGCGCGTTGTATTATTTCCCGTCGAACATAAAAAAGGGAAAATTGATTATCACGCTTTAGCGGCAATCACTTCAAAACAGCGGTTGATTTGATAACTACATGACGTCCGAGGTTCTGTAGGGGCAGACATCCTTAGGGCAGATCAATTGTACTGAGTTTTAGTTTTCTTTGACTAGTGTACCGGCTGTTCTAATATTACGCTGTGTTCCGGTTTTTTTCTGTTTTGTGCCATCGCAAATTAAAAACAAGGCTATTAATCAAGTCATCGTTTGAGGAAGCACTAAATCTCTAATTCCGATTTCTTTAGAGACTATTTTACACCTCAGCTTGAACCCCTGTTAATAATTTCTCCTTTGTGTTGTTCTCATTTCCCAAAGAGAAAATTACCTCAAATATTCATTAGTTGATTAGAATTCGAAAACATGTCATTATTTTCATATAAGCACTTTTCGGCAATGTTTACAACCCCTGAGAAAACACGATTAGGCGTCTTGCACTCCAGCCATGATCTGCTTTTGCAACGATGATCATTTGAAGATATAGGAAACTGAGAAATCACTATGAATGCTTGGTATGTTGATTGCTGTGTCCTATTAAATGAAAACTGAGTAAAAGCTTCGCATTTTTGATTTACAATTCAACAGTCACCTGATTAGAAATGAAAAATCCATCATGCATTTGTAAAGTCAAGTTGTGGTCCACCAAATGCTCAATCTATTTAACAGGCCTTCTGATAGGGTGCGATTAAAAAATGCAAATTATGCGATTTTTTCAGGGCAGATTGTGCGATTAGAAAGGCCAATTATGCGATAAATAATGTAAATTATGCGATTTTTTTCTCAGCAATTTTAAGCTTGTTTTATAAGGTTTCAGGTTAAGAAAAACACTTTTTTGCTGCCCTAAAGACATTTTGAACACAAAGGAACAGTAATTATGTATCTCGATCGACATTAGTTAAGATAAATAAAAAAAATGAGGTCTTCTGCACTACCGGTGCACCACGTTAAAAGTTGAAAGGACACAGCTAACATGCCAAATGAATGATCAAGGTGCTTGTCAACCACGAACTTCCGAAGATGGTCAATCACAATAGGGCCATACCCCCATTTATACGAGAGAAAATAAGCCGCGGCTTTCTCAGGCCGCGGCTTACAGAAGACTCGAATGTTCACCCCGTATAAATGGTACAAAATCTACGTTCACGTCTTTTTCAAGCCGCGGCTTATATTGACCTGGGAATATATATTCGTATAAATAGTTCCTTTTGCGTATTTTGTACACCGTGGCCAGAGTAAGCCGCGGCTTATTTTCTCTCGTATAAAAGGCCCTAATATTGCACGACGAGAAAAACATCAGTCCATCGTCCACGTTGGAGCGTACCTGTGAGGTACTTTCTTGCTCAATTGTGAGCTGTCAGATTGGGCGGAAGGTGGGAACTTCCTTCTCCGTCGAAGAAAAAGCGAGCGTTTTCACAACAAACTGATCCATGAGTAAGTTTTTATCAGTTTTCAACGAAAAAAACTTACAACTTCGCTTATTTTCACAATAGCAAATCTCTTCTCTAAGAGAAGGCAACTGTGTCATTTCAGTGGTGTATATATAAGCGCGTGTTTGTGTTGCACCAATAGAAGGAGACTCGTACCAGGTCCCCGACATGAAAGCCTTGAACTTCGAATGTTTACGAAATCGAAGGTGATGAAGGTTTTTTAACCTTTTTCCAAGATAAATCATCTTAAAAATGGCGTATTTATGCAGGAATTTCTACGGAACGTGTTGATTTATGTTTCATTTTATGAATTTTGTTCGTCCTTTTGTGAATTATGCGATTTTTCGTGAATTGTGCGATCGGATGCGATTTGAGATCGATTGTGCGAAATCGCACCATCGCGTAATATCAGAAGGCCTGATTTAACTTTTATATGATCGAATCAGTTGTCGTAAATCTGTTTCTGGAATTTTTGTGTTAATTATTAACAGATGTTTCGACTGAAACTTCACTGATGAAGGCTGATGGTTCAGTCGAAACGTCTGTTAGTAATTAAGACCAAAATTCCAGAAAAAGATTTAAATATTTCCTCACTTGAAGCTTTTCAAAGAGTTCGAAAACTTACACCGCCCAGTTTCATTGATGCATCACCATAAAGACAGGGGCACTCAACGAGAATATAGTTCAAAACCACTTAAACATAGCATTGTTAAACGTATTTTTGTATTTAAACGGTAGAAATAGACATATTTTTATCCCCTAAAAATTTTTCATCTGTTCGGATTTCCTAGCTGAAAGTCTAGTGATCCGAAAATTATAGGGATCAAAACTTACCTTTTCGAAAATTTCCACCAGAAAAAATGCTCCAGAAAATTCTAGGTGACCTTTTTAGGGTAAAAATCAGTTAAAAATGGGCAATTATATCGTTTTTCAGATGTTCGAAAATCCTAGAAGAGGCAGGCCAGCAAGAAATTTTACAACAAATGTTCCGAAAAAACTAGATCTCAAATCGTCTTTCGAATAGATGTTTTCCGAAAATTGACGTTGGGTGCCCCTGTAAAGATTCTTAGGCTCAAACGCGTTTACTGCAAAGTTAACTGGCGATCGATGTATTCGATGAACAGGAAGATTAATGAAAAAGAATGAAACTGCCTAAGAGTGGTTATCGCACCTTGAAAAACATTACCGGCGTATATGTTATGACTCATCATTTTATTTATCATTAGTTTACAACCTATAAACTAGTAAATAGCATATAGGAACCTTAGTGCAGCTTATTCAACCATTTTTCTTTGTGGACGAAAAGCCTGTATACGTTTGTCTTTAGCCACCTAAGCAAATTTATGTTGTGTTTATGATCTTCTTAGCATTTGAGGAACATCTTTTATTCTTTCCAAGTTCATCTTGTTATGCTATGATATTTTATATAGTTGTTGCAAAAGCGCGTACAGCTTGTGATTGATTTTAAGTCTTGATTTTATGATTTCCTCAGTCTTCTTAACGTTGACCCCCGTCACAAGCACAATACGTTCGCACCTTTTAATAGCTTACTTGTGTGGCTCAAATGGGCATTTCAAAACAGCATTAAAACCTTTTGGCAGTTCATAAATCTACCTTATAAAACGCCGTTGTGAAGCCGGACACAAAGACCAATGGCCGTTGAGGGCTGTGGTGTTTGAGTATACCCGAAAATTGCAAGAAACAACAAGCCAAACATTGTTAATAAACTCGATTCCATTGTTTTAAAAGGCCGAATAAACGGAACCTAAGAAGTCTTATTGAAATTTATGGCTTGGTATTTGGACCTTCCTTATCTAAACCGCTGCACAGCTATCTATCAACAGAGATTTCTTGAGGACTTTCTCTCTCACAGATTTAATCGTAAACCATTCTGAGGATCCAGGAGTAACGCAAATAAAAAAAAAACAACACCAAAGATGTTCTAAGGTTTGCTGGATTGTTTTCATTACAGTAAACAAACGCACTGAGCTGGTATTAGGTTCATTCTTCAAGAACGTTCGATTGTTTTGTTTGCCTTTCGACAATTGCGTCGAAAACATGCAAATATCATTCTCAAAATCTGTATGAAATCATTTTAATGTTCTTTGTATTCTCCTGGATGGCCCAACTGAAGATATACTCATAGGATTCAGTTAGGACTTCTCTTTTTTGAAAATATCTTTTTTTTAACAAGGCCTCTTGTAAAATATGTATTCAAAACGGGATTATTTCTGTTCTCCGAACAACTTACTGATTTGCTCTTCTTTAACAGACATTAACATCTTTAAGTTTTCATAAAACGCTGCAAATCCCATGTAATATGAAAATACTAATCCAGAGTTTGATAATGACCTCTTATCAAGGGACATCAGCGTAGAGTGGACCCAATAGCTCAGTTGGAAGTAACGCTATTTTCATTTGATTGGTGTATAGCTTTTGCGCGTCTTATTTCTCAAAAACCAATGCCACTGGGGGAGAGCAAACTCATTTAACGTATAACTACCTTACGGGGAATGCGCTCAGGTTGTTATAGAACATGGGCTCCTGTATATAATTACTTTAAAAATCCCGTCGAAATATAGAGCTTGAGGAACTTTGCTGCCATCAGGGAACCCGTCGAGTTTGACTTTTAGAATCGGCAGCGAATGAAGGGCAGGTCGTGCTGTTTTTGTTATTACAGCCGCTCACGGTGTCTACCAAGATCTTCAGGTTGAATAAACCTCTCATAACAGCAATTGGAACAGGTGATGGCTTCCTCCTGAGGCAGTTCAAATTGCGCTTGTCCGCCGCAGGGTCTTTCAGTGACAAAATACAGTGAGAGCAGAAATTAATGGCTGTCTAGAAATCAATAACTCTAAAAGCCGGGTTTATGGAGCAGACGCGCGCTTAAGAAGTAAGTTTTAGTACAGATCGGTAAAACCGCGCTAAAAGGTTTCACTACGGCAAGAGTTCTAAATTGGTAATAGTCTCCGTCTTGCAGAAAAATGAAATTTAACACGAAAAACATATAGGGAATAAGCGATATGTGTGATCGGCTTAGTGGCCGCCAATTGATGTGATACACTTAACTGATCAATCCTGGTTTGGTTTTTGGCCATATTTTCCTCATGTTTCTATCTTTTATTTACTTTATTTATGGATGGAGCAGTTTAGGTGGAAATGCAGCACTTTATCGTCGCTTGAGAGGGTTGGATGAGTGCTCGCTAAATCAGTACAATTTGCATATCAACTCTTTAAACCGAAATTTGTGCTTCAAGACTGCTGTTTTCAGTCGAGGAATAGGTAGGACATCTCTTTCCACTGAATTCTTAACTGAGCTCCATTGTAGTGATCGCTTTGTAGTTTCCGTATTTTGAGTTTCGTGAGCTAGCCGGAACTGATCTGTCATTAAATTGGAATACTAGAACGGCAGATGTTTATGAGGTGACTCAAATTTTCACCCTAACCCTCGATTTTATTTTGTTGGAATTGAACACTGTCTTGTGTCTTTGGTTCAGCCTTTATCTATAAAGGAAGCAATCGTCAATCGCCTCACTGTAGAACCAATCAACAGATACACAACGCGGAGGCGGGGAAGGTACTTTGCGAGCAAAACAAGCTGATCGGCTTTGCTATATTCATAAGTCAATCCCTACCGCGAGCTTCGAGGCTGCAATCAGTGGATCCCGACACCCTGCCCTTTACACCTCAGTATGCATGTTGGTGCGTCTTTTTCGGGAATTTAAAGCTGCACGTAGCCAGATGAATCCGAGGAAAGGCGAAAAAGACGCCGGTTAAAGTCACCAAGGATTCAACGAGGGACCTCTTACTTGGAAAGCAGTGCACAAAATGCGGGTTTCTAATAGCCCTTTCACTTGCTACTGTATACCAAAGCCCAGACTATAGTTTAAAGATGGAGCATGCTGATATTTTTGAAAGTGACATCTCCTTGTTGAGGAACGCAATCAAACACATTTTAGCTGAGTTATTGATAAAAACTCAGGCAAAACTAGAGCAGCCGTCCATGAAATGTTCTGCACTTACACTTCTTTTAATTACGAGATTCAGAACGTCTAAATTTTGGGCTGAGGCAGAGCGTTCTAATCTTGATAAATTTAACGATATGAGCCTGAAAACGTTCTTATGGCTGATGTTTTTAAAGTTGTGTGACAATGGTATACCTAGTTTGACTACAAACTGAGTTGTTCTTCATGTCTTCATGTCTTCATGTCAAAAAACGTCACTAAGTATTACAGTTAATTGCCCTGTAAGACTACGGTTTTATACTTCGTTTACCTTTAATTATACTACTCACAAAAACAAAAACTAAAAAAAGACACTTGAAATGAGCAAAATAAATACGTTGTTAAGTGATTCTCTCTTCTCAGTTTGGGAATATGTGCATGTTGCCGGTAAAATCCGTTCTCGGGTTGAATCCGTTTTTATCTAGGTTAAATTCAGTGGTGATTCTCATTTTACCTAGATTGAATACGCACTCAGATGAATTGAAGAAACTTGTTTTGGATCCTAAATTAAGCCTAGAGAAAAAATAGGGTCAGGTAAGGATACGTTTTGGTTATTATACGTGGATATCAATTGACTTATTATAGAAAAGTAACTAATGAAAACAGTTGGGTTGGGTTGAGTATGTTCGCGCGGTTGTAGTGTGGTGCATGGTGAAGGCATTTAGGACTATAGATCTGGAGGGTCCGAGTTCGATTATTGGTAAGTGTGTAGTACAGTTCTTTGTTCCCTTACTGTGTTGTAATGTTGAGACTGAATGGATAAGTGGATGATGAATACAGAAACCGATAAGATGAAACGAAACATTAAGATGTGTTGAGATGCGTAAGACAAAGTTGAAGAAAAGGTACAGATGTTCTCAGACCTTTTTGGGAGGTTGGTAGCTCCTTTAAACATTAAACCTAGGTAAAATGAGGATCACCAATTTATGATTTTACCTAGGTAAAAACGGACTCAACCTGTTAACCGGGAATCCGCTTAGCGCCGATTTACACGGTGCGATTTTGTCGCATGCGTCAACGGCTTACGACAGGCCCACGACATGATTTACGCTTGTTGTGTACGTCAGAAAAAATGTCGTAGCATTTTAAAACATTACATGTTTTAAAACGCTGCGACAATCGTGTAAGTCATGTCGTAGGCCTGTCGTGAGCTTGTCGCATGCGACAAAATCGTTTCGTGTAAATCGGCCCTTAGTGTGTTCTTAGGGCCGATTTACACGTAAGCTTGTCGCATGCGACAAAGTCGTACCGTGTAAATCGGCCCTTAAAATTTTCAGTTAACTCTCTTATGAAAAAACCGACTGTATTCCAACCAACCTCGTTTTCCCAGACACGACCGCACTTTGTTTTCAATTTTGCTATTGCTTTTATAAAACCTTGCGAGCTGCTTTTACAGAATCTTACCTTTTTAGAACTTTATTTACCCTTTTTCAATTTACATATATTTAAATTCATTTAATTTTAGGAACCAGGAATGCCGCATGTGTCATAAAAGGAATTTTGTTATTGTTAAAATTTCGTACCTTATAAATTAATCAATTATTTATTTCCACCTTTAAAAATTCTTAAAGGTCGATGATTACCTTTTAGATCTGAGTGAACAAACTCTTCACAACCGTGGCAGAATCCACTTGACACAAGACAGGCTGTTTTCTTGCAGATACTCTTTTTAACTACAGAGATGCATAGCGCCTTTTTACGATTAGCAATAAGTCTTTTAATCGGCTTGGAGTCTCTGCTTGTCAATGGCACTTTTACAAGGGAATCTCTACATCAACGCAGACTAAAGAGACATGTTACTGAAGTGAGAGCTCGACGTCATGCTCGTTCCTTATCAGAGTTGCCGTGCATCAACCAGACGAGTTGTAGGTACGTGGCGGCCGTTTTGAACTTTCCTCCGTACGTCAAAAATACCAGCATTAATACAGAAAGAGGAATACTTTTCAGAGAGATTATTAACATTGTGGAATCAGCGTGCCTGGGAATGATTTCGGTTGACGATCCTCCAACTTGTTGTATGGAACCTTTATTTGTCAATACTTCGGATGAAATGATTGAATTAGTTAAGGACAAAAAGGTGGATCTTGCGTTTCCTATACAGGTGGAAACAAAGGAAAAGCTCAAAGACATTCCTTATGTGACTCTGGTTAGGGTGTATGTGGCAAAGGGATCCTCACTCATTGTGAACACAAAACAGTGCGAAGTAGAATCACGAGAACAGTTACTAACTTCCATTACATCACAGTGGCCAATACTGGCTTGCATCATATTGCTGTCAGGAATTTCAGGAGTCATAATTTGGCTCTTGGTAAGTGAATGCATGGTTATCAATACTGAGAAAACCTCTCAAAGGTAGCAAATGCATACGGTGGGTGTCAGAATCAAAAAACGCCAGTTGCTTTAGTTTGTTTTTTTGTTCAAGTTGGATCGGAGTTTTAGCATTCGCATAAGCAAAACTAAATCAATTTCGAAACCACTTATAATAACTTGACGCCGCTTTATAAACTAATTTACAGACAGCAGATAAGAACATAAATAACAGATCGATTAGCGCTTCCTCGGAAGAGTTTCGACACATCAATAAACACATCAATAAACTAGCAATCTACCGGTGATCTGCACAAGACCGATCAGGCCGCCACGTGTCACATGCCACGTGACCTGATTATCCTCGTCCTCGACATCATTTCAGTGATCAAGACTCTTGAAGCTCTGAAAGTGTTGTTTCTGATCAGTGCAGTTTCAAGAAATTTATTATTTCACTCAAGCGTGTTTTGAATACTTCAGAATGAAAAATGTCACAACGAGATTTCCAGAAACAACATGGCTATGAATGGTTTTAAGATGGGGTAAAAAGAAAGAAAGAAAGAAACTTTATTTTAGTGTCTAGTTCTAACGCTGAAGCACTAATTGGGGACACTGTAAATTGAAATTAACAATTAATACAAATCAAGTCAAATGTTGGTTTTTGAGGAGAGGGGAAACCGGAGTACCCGGAGAAAACCACCCGGTGCAGAGTAGAGAACCAACAAACTCAACCCACATATGACGCTGAGTCTGGGAATCAAACCCGGGCCACATTGGTGGGAGGCGAGTGCTCTCACCACTGCGCCATCCCTGCACCCCAGAGGAGTCTGCAAAGTTTGTGATTTTGGCTTATTGAGAAATATACAGCTCAAATAAAAAAAAAAGTAATAGTTTCTTATTCATTTGCTTGCTTACTTACAGGAACACAAGGCAAATAGGAGTCAGTTTTCCTCTTCGTTTACAGCTGGGTCTCCTGAGGGCTTCTGGTGGGCAGTGGTTTCGCTTACCACTGTAGGGTATGTAATGTAATAGAAATGGAAATCTTGCGACAGGAGCGATATACATGTCGACACAGCAAAAATACAATCCATTCTTCTCCCGTATAGTGTCCTACCATCCCAATTTTATCTTTTTCAGAAAAATAAAGATTGCGATAAAGCTTAGAGGTTTAACTTGGCAACTAATTTTCAATACCGACGTCTATTCATCGACGAGGTAGTTCCATTCCATTCCATTTTAGACTCGCAGATAGATGAGTCAATCCTTTTCAGCTTCAATCTCCTAAATATTGATAACACTTACTTAATGTAGGCTTTGCATTTGGAGGCCTAGCTCTACTTTCAATCTTGCTTTTGCACCTTTAACCACGAATCTTTCCCAATCTTGTCTCCCTTTGCCCAGCCGTGTAGAGGCCCATTCCAAGTTGTTGTTCGCCTCTTTTGCAGGACAAGTCTTCGTGCAATGCGACAGTGTTACGTATTTTTGCAACAATTAAAGTCATTTTCCCCAAAAGAGTTTTCTTTAACGAGGCAAACCTGAAGAGCAACTTGAAAATGGTCTATTGATAAGGAGCAAGTTCGCTAGTTTCGGAAATAATTTGTGCCTGGGAATTGCATGACATGTTATTCTTGAAAAGAAGAGTAAAATAACTGTGTGATTGACATTCTGGGCTTCAAAAGAGTTGTCACTCATTGAATTACATAATCTTGTCTTTTTCATACCAGATATGGTGACAAGACTCCTAAGACCTTCCTTGGACGTGTGTACGGAGTAATCTGGATACTCGTAGGGGCCATCATGTTGTCTTTATTTACTGCGTTGTTTACCAATGCGATGCAGGCAGCACTTGATGGCACAAAATGCCAAGATATCAATTCTAAAGATGTGAGTTTTCAAAGGTCATAATTAAGAACTTAATACTGATGCAAAACTTTCTCCCGAAGAACACAACCTTTCACTTCCTTCCTTTCTGCCTTCAATATTCATAAAGCTGTGGAACGCAAAAGAACCCACACACTATATTCGAGTACTGACGGCATGGATTTCCCGGTGTTGGGTTCTCTGTGGTGTATCATGGTTGGGAGACTAAATGCTCAGAGATACTAGATGCATCAAGCTACCCTAAAATCCGAGGGTAAACAAAGATATAATATATAATATACTATGTTTAAAGGGACATTTAGCTATTTAGAATCGTGTGGTGGAGATATCAAAATCGACATTCAGTCCTGTTAGGAAAAGTAGATTTTACATTACTATCAAACCTTTTTCGTCTTTCATTGCAAATGTAATAAATTTCCTTTTAGGTTGGTGTGTGGATAGTGAACAGTGAGATAAAAAGATTTGCAGTCGAAGAATTTGACGCCAACATCGTCAGTAAGTAGTTGTTGTTTTGGTGCTTTCACCATCTTCTGCTCAGTGAAACGAGCATTGCGTCGTTGTGGCGATATCTTAGCACCAGAATAATTCCGACGAGCACATCAAAAGTACTCCTTGCAAATTACCGTATTTCTTGTAGCAGAAATACCCACCCCTTGTACTGACAATCAAATTATGACGGGAAACCGTCTCTGTGATCTCCTTCGCCTACACGTTTTGTTTTGTTGTTGTTTTTTTTTTTTTTTGTTTCTGGAAAGGTAACACGAATTTAATGCAAACCTTTAGGTAAACCTTTCGTAAGGAGACGTTTACGGACTAGAAAAATGAGCGGGCTTTCATTTCAGTGGCTTCAAAGGACAACATTTTAAAGCGTTCATGGCTCCTGTTAATTTCTGACGTTTGCCATGCCGGTTTGGAAGCTGCCAATAAATTGCGAGGCACCACTTGGTACCTATCTGGGCCCGGTTAAGTTGTTCAAAAGCTGATTAACGCTAATCACAGATTAAAAATTAACAAAAGAGTTTATTTCTCTACTCCCAAATGCTGTTCAACGCTGACATTCCGCAAAACTTTACATTAGAAGAAGTCAATCTTGAAAAACAGAAACTGAAGCAAAAGAAACTTTCACCAAAAAGTTGAAAACATGAAACAAAAGTTTATTTCGAACAACCGGGCCCTGATGAATAAAAACACCCGCATGTTTATAAAAATGTTAAACCCCGCGGAGAGGTTATTTGTTGCATCTCGCGAATAAAGTAAACCCCCTCACTGAATAAAACTATTTGAATTAATAGAATTCGACAGCATAGCAGAAATGCAACAGAACATTAGCGACGGGGAAATCGGAAGAGTGCTCGTGGATCGAAACTCTGCATTTGACTTTCTCTCTGGCTCAAAGCTTAAACGAAACAGACAGATTCGCTTGATACGGAACATCGAATACCCCATGGATTACTTCATGGTTCACGTGGACAGGAGTTCAAATGCCGTCTCAACAAGCGAAGATGAAATGAGCGAACTGACGATGTCGCAAACTCTTAACGATACAGAATTGAAGCAGGAGGACGAGGATGTGATAGAAGAAAAGGAGTTTCCAAGCGTTGAAGATCCTAGGTCACAAATTGCTTCATGCGGGCCTCTGTTGAAGGAGCTGTCTCAAGATATTGTAGGGGCGACCAAACAGAGCGCACTTGAGCAAGTCATTCCCGCTGCATTGCAGGTAAAGCATTTATTTTCAAGATCTCTTCATTGCCCATCTACAAAGGAGCCTGACTGGGAGCGAGCAACTCCCATACTAAGCCTATGTCACGGCATTTTTACAGACCGATCTATTTTTAGACTACCTTTTCCGCCAAAAAACAAAGGCAGTTCCGGCTCGGTGAGGAAAGAAAAGAAAGGAAAGGAACTTTATTTAAGTGTCTAGTCGTTCTAGCGCTGAAGCACTAATTGGGGACACTGTAAATTGAAATTAACAATTAACACAAATCAAGTCAAATTTTGGTTTTTGGGGAGAGGGGTAACCGGAGTACTCGGAGAAAACTTCTCGGTGCAGAGTAGAGAACCATTGGTGCCACATTGGTGGCAGGTGAGTGCTCTCACCACTGCGCCATCCCTGCACCCCAGTGACACTATGACGTCAAGTTAGTTTCTTGTGATTGATCATCGGGCTCCCTAAGGAGTCTCATTCGCGGGAAATGTCAATCTAAAAATAATCGGGTCTGTGAAAACGCCGTGACAGGAATTTATGGGAGTTGCTCGCTCCTACTCAGGGGCTCCTGCTATGAGTTCGTAACCATACTGTAATTTACCCCCCTGGAGACTGCCAATACGTCAAATATATGGCTTCTACAGTTTGTGCTACATACTAAGGCTCTTTAAAGAACTTAAGTCAAGCGCCTTTGAGCGAGTTCTGTGCTACGTCCTCAGTTTTAACTTACATCTCCGGAGGAGCAGTCGTGGCTCAGTTGGCTAGTGCGGTCCCCGGTTCGATCCTC
>NC_090886.1:50611929-50626929 GCF_036669925.1 Montipora capricornis
TGCATGGTGTTACGGTCACGTGAAACAAGGTTGCTCTGTAACAGAGAAAGCCTAGGCTCAAATGCATATTCCGCGCAGAGGTCATGAATGTCACATTAACTTTAATTTATAAAGGTTTATAAATTGAGTGAAGCTATGATCTTCGCAGTTATGAACGCAATTTTTACAATTGCGTAGAGAAGCCTGAAAACTTCAGGACTTCAACGGGGTTTGAACCCATGACCTCGCGATTCCGGTGCGACGCTCTAACCAACTGAGCTATGAAGCCACTGACGTTGGGAGCTGGTCATTTGTGGGTTCCATGATTGACGAGCATGGGGGTGGGTTAAACTTGTAAGGCCACAAGGGGTTCAATGATTAATTTCATATTCGCAGTTTATATATGATTCATTTCATATACCATTTCATCATTGATTCATTCCTCACCGGACCATTAGAACCCACAATTTACACCAAAGAATTTAATTTTTATTTTCTGTTTCTCTTACCTTGGCCGCAAAACGCTAATTTTTAGTATTGTATATGTTACGCCCTGATCGAATCATTAAAATAAAATCATCAAATTTTAAAGATATTCTAGAGCCGATCTAATGGAAAAATACCTTTTGAATGGAGTGGAAATTAAGGTAGATAAAATCATTTCCTATGGGCTTTTAACGAATCACAATGAATGTCCCAGGATCGTGAGAAGTTTCCCAAATGTCTCAGCGGTAGAAATTGAAAAGGAATCGGAGATAAAAAAATCAAATTATTACTATTTTGAAACCTGTGGGCACTTTGAGACTAATTTCCCTCACGGGATTATTTGCAGAGTGCTTTTGTTCACAGCTCATACATTTATTTGCCATCTAGTCTTGATTGCAAGAATATAAAACTCGATTGACTCCTCTTACGCACGACAAATGCTCGAAGAACACGGCCTAGAAGGATTTCCGACAAAGAAGTGAAGGAGTTGTGTGCTTTCACCATGGAGAAACTTGCTTCACTCGCGATTCTTGCCACCTTATAATTAGTGGCTTTATCAAGTAAGCCTCCTCTTTTCTGATACTTTTACATTCCGTTTTTGCTCGTCGCAGATCTCCCATCTCAAAGATCATTGGTTTTTGATCTCACACCGAGTAATTAATGAATAAAACCACAGAAAATTCACGTAACAGTACAAGTTGTTCTTGAACGTTGTGGGAATCAAAGTTTCAATTAAGATTAAGCGGAATGCTATTTTCCAGACGGGAATACCCTCAACTTAAATGCAAAAAAAAATAAAATGATAATAATAATAATAATAATAATAATAATAATAATAATAATAATAATAATAATAATAATAATAATAATAATAAATTGAAACGCTAAATCATAACTTTGATGAAGATCGACAGAAAGGCAAACCACAACATTGCAAATAGTAATATCGATTTGACAGGTTTACCATCCATAATTTTCACAGATCCAATTCACAATCACATTGTAAGACTTACGTCTATTTTTCCTTCAATTTCATGGTGTTTTCAGAAACTGGAAAATCAGTATTATTACATTTTATGAAAACTGGCATGATTTCGTAGGTATTCGAGCTCTCGATAATGTTCTCTGGCAACTACAAAATTTGACATATTGAATCAATCGGAATTAAAATAGCATTTCCCCCAAGTTAACTTTCATTTCGTTATGGTTGTTTTCACAGGTTCATTTCCCAGCCAAGAACACGGTTAGTTTACCAACTTTCTTTGGTATCTATTTGCAACTGAACCGAAATAATCTTGTTTGAAAATTGAATTGAAAACTTTGCAATAGAAATTTAAAATACTTCTACACGGCATTGTAGATTTATTTCAAAAAAGCCATCTTAAACGACAATTGCTTCGACGTGGAAAAAATGACCTTCAAAGTGAACCTCACGTCTTATATCAGTGAGCAATTTGTATAACAAATGCCCAAAAAGGTAGACATGATATAATTACATCATTTTTTTCACCAATGACACCGTCTTTTTTACATTTGATGTAAAGTGAAGTTGGGAGTTGATTTACCTTTCGATCAGAAAATCAAAATTTAACCTATTTGTCATCCATATATTTCAGCAAAAAGTATCAAACGGACTGACACGGTCTATCTCCCTTTTACTTATGTTAATAAGGAAGAACCTTGAAAGGATATTGAAAAATAGATCCCAATTTCAGATTTTAATATACTAGTCAAACAGAGATTCACGCCGATAAAAATCCATATTATTTTGTGACAACACATTGTTGTCGCAAAGCAAGTAAAACAAAAAAGGGAAAACGCGATCAAGCTAGCAAATGGGTGGTTAGATTTTGTTAAAAGATGGAAAACACCATCAACAAACAAATATTCTATTGCTTAGTGCATGCAATACACCAATAAGAATAAACTAAGGGCGCGTTCGATTGACCCTATTCCGGAATAAGAATACGTGGAGTGATGATTAAAACGGTATGTTTGGCGCGTTTCGAAGCTGCAAGGATGATGAAAATAGCAAATGTTGACAATTTTAATATGAATCTCCGCAAAAACGAAGGATTTGCAACTTGTAGTCCATGTATTCCTATTCCGGAATACGGTCAATCGAACGCACCCTAAGTCTTCCCTGCATGTCGCGGTCGTTCATTGATCTTTGAGAATTTGCATTTCAGCTTTTAAAATTCTGTTTTACGCTACCGACTTTTGTATCCATTATGGTTATAGCAAGTAACTAAGTTGCTGTGTTATTCTGCTGTTGTATTTTGGTCTTCTGAAAGACATCTTGCTTTCATCCGTAAATGTTTTCTCCCGGCTTTAATAACACATCCTAGCAGCCTTCTCTAACATCGTTTGCCTCAGTCCATCCGTAAAAATGACCTGAAATATTTTTTGGGAAGTCTATATATTCCAACATGAGACTTACTTTATCCTGCAAAATTACGATAATATGGTTTTCTCAAAAAAGAAATATCACTTTTATTGTTTGCGGTCCTACCCAATCTGCCCACAGCAAAAGAGGGTCGAGTTATTAGATTTCGTGCTACGTTATCTGTACCAGTTAGTGAATTCGATGAAACTATTTGCTGCGGCCAATTTGTTTCATTACTACGTAACCGTGGTTTAACCATGGAACGTTATGCAAGGGATATCACTTCATTCAATTTGTCGTGCAGTTATTTTTGAAAAAAATGTCGATAGATTTTGTATCCACCGAAGAAATACAGAACTTAAGAAACTTGAAGGAATTTCGCTGGGCTCTTTAAATCTGAAGGGCGTTTTCGGTATAAATTTATCTCTGTCGAAATCGGTGAACCACTGTCGTTTTTGGGATTCAACCACATTATTAGATATATATTTAGATTTTCATTTTTAATACGGAAAAAAATCTTCATTGTGGGAGAAATAAATTATTGCCACAGTAAATTGGAGGCATTTCAAGGCTATTTTATCATTGCAATTAAAAGTATTTGCTTTTTAATGGCACAAGTTTTCACTTTGTACTACCGAGCTCAGTGATTGACAAATTGAGATCACCTTTCAAATAAAACACAAAGACTTTTTGACACTTTGATATATTACAATAATTACAATAATAGAACGTGGACAATTTTCTTCGTTTCAGGATAAAGTTACTACACCAAAAATTGATAAACAAGAGGAACCAACACAATAAGCTGCCTGTGTGAAAGTCTGAAAAGGCCAAAAAAGCGATCTCGAGACAAATTCCGACTTTAGCCCGTGGTTAATTACAGAATTGGAAATTTGGATATAACTTCAATAATTAATATGTAGGCTCGTCTCAAAGTCATACAAATGAAGGCTGTAACACTCAAATATTGGCTATACAAAATTAAGGTCTGAAATATAAACAATGTTTCTTAAATTCTGTTGCTTAATGCACTTTTTCAACGGCTCTTGGTTTATATCCTCTAACAAGTCTAATGGCTCGGATTGAGCTCAATTCTCTTTCTTCGAATCTAAATTTACGGCGAGTAGTTTGTTACAACATTCTACGAACGAACAAAATTACTCTCATTGCCTACCACCATTGTCCTTTTTAAAACGTTAAAGAAAAGTCAATTTAACATTTCCCGAAATATGAAAGCCGGCGGAGCGAAATATCCACACATGTGACTCAATCGTAGGGGGAGTAAAAGATTTATTCTCGATCGTTTCAGTTGGAATTAAGACTTTCTTT
This sequence comes from Montipora capricornis, assembly GCF_036669925.1. Taxonomy (NCBI): domain Eukaryota; kingdom Metazoa; phylum Cnidaria; class Anthozoa; order Scleractinia; family Acroporidae; genus Montipora; species Montipora capricornis. Next base: position 50,616,110 of record NC_090886.1, read on the forward strand.
TCTGTTTTTTTTGGCTCGACATCTAATCAAGATTAGATAATCTTCCGAAAGGTCCTCTCCCACTCCTAATCTTGCCAGAAATTAAGCTCCAACAAATTTATGAAGATAATTTTTGAATTGACTTTAAATTTCTCACCAGTACCAGGCTGTCGTCGGAGATGACAGGTTACCTCCGCTGAAACCATCTTTGAAGCATAGCACGTTACATTTTCTGTTTTCAAATTGGTATAACATTTTCTGGTCTTCAGCCATGTCTTTTATTCTTTAGTCTTTTGACATTGCAAGGTATTTTAACGAACTGTATGCTTTTCTGAGCTCGAGACGGTGCTGATGGAAAGTAGAGCGCCAGTCTGTGTTAATAATTTTGTTTGTTTTTAATTGCTTTGCTAATCATCGTAGGCATATATATGCAAGTGAAATGTCAACCGGATTTATTACTCTTCAGGTTAAAGTGAAAAGTACCATTAACAACAGAGTATGTTGTGAGAAACGTAAGATTTATCAGGATGCAGCTAAAAGATGTGCTCAATATTTCGTAATATATAGATTTAGCCAAGCCTAAAAGCGGATCTTCCTGGTTATTTAACCTTACTGCCTGTAGAGGTAAAGAAAATAAAAAGACTCGAATTGTCCGCGTTTTGATGTTTCCGGTTGCTGCTTCAATAATTAAATCATTTTCTTTGCTTTCTTCTATAGAAAAATTCATGGCCTAACTAGTGAATTCCACGGTAAATTTTACGCTAAAAACCGGTATCGCATGAATCACAAAGCAATGAGTGTGATATCGGTTTTTCGAGTGAAATTTACTTTTGAATTCACCAGTTTGGCAATGATTTTTTTGGAACCGCACAAGTTTTAAAAGAAAACAAGCACACCCTCAGTGAGTGAATGGAAAGGAAAAAAAAGCCATTTAAGAGTTAACTGTCAATACCCAGCGAATAGGAATCACGCTAAAATTAGAAACCATAAAAAACTTTGTCAGTTTAAGGTCAAAAAAAGAGTTTTGTTTCGTCATTGGTCATTGGTTGCTACGGAGTCACGTGAGAAAGCGCACGAGCCCGGGAAGATCGGTTCTCCTTCACCCCTCTCCGACTGATAGTCGCAATACTGGTGCATACGCCGAGCGGCCGCGGCCTGGATACCACAATATAAAAGAAAAGATGCCCATGCGCTGGGATTCTTCGTTTCGTGGCGGGTTTCGGACCACCACGTTTTTCTGTTTTCTCTGCTCATTGGGAGAGTTTTCCTTTATTTACTGCGGTTTTTAATGTCGGACATGACTGGCGAAACCTCTAAAAATGTAAGTAGTTTTGATTGCGTTAGTTTTGTCGTTTTTTTAAGCATTTATAGCAAGGATTTGCACGAATGAAGGTACGAGTCAATGACCGCCTTCTGTGTCTTTAGGGTGACACTGTGTCACCGTCTGACTCGATCCATATGGCGGGTAGCGGTAATAGACAGCCAGACCTTGAAAAGTTAGTGGCAGAGTCTGTGGCAAAAGCATTACCAGCGGTCCTGCAAGGTGTCCTTCCCTCGCTCTCTTTACCGGGACCGAATGAATTGAAGGATAATGTTAACACGGTGACAAAATCCACCGATGCAAGGTCCCTGTCCAAAGACAAGTGGAAGGAACTGACCACTTCCTATACACAAATTAAAGACACAGAGTCCTTGCTGGTAGCTCCAACGATGGAGACTGGGATGAAAGAGGAATTAAAAAAGAGGCATGGTTACACTAAAACAAAGGATCTCTTCTCCTTTGATGATGGCTTAGCTGAACGTCAATCTGCTTTCTTGGTTGTGGCTCGCCCGTTGTTAGCAGCCTTGACAGCCCTTGATAATTCAGAGGGAGAGGATGACGATGAAGGTCCTGACCTTGATACCGTTAAGGACCTACTGGAAGATGCGCTAGTCCTCCTCGGTAATGCCAACTTTAGGCTTAATGCCTGGAGGCAAAAACGCTTCTCTGAGTTCCTCAGTGGAGTTGGTTTACGTACTCTGCGGGAAGGTATCCCTGCAGATAAGCACCCTTTCCCGGACAAATTTCATGAAAAGATCAAGAGTGAACATGACCATAGCTCAACTAACAGCAAGCTTATCAGCACACCAGCCTCGAAACACTTCTCCAAAGGACCACACAGGAGGGAGCAGCCCTTTCGTGGACACTACCGCACCAGTATCAACAGTCGAGTTGGAGGGAAACGGAAATGGGGATATGGCTCAAGGTCTAACCTGCAGTCCACCAAAAGGGCCAGAACAGCGGGATCTTCCCAGCAATCTGACCCCAAGACCAGCTCGAGCTGACTATCCGTTCCCATGTCTCAAAATGCTTACGCCCCCCACCAACAGATCAGCAACTCGCTTACAATTTTTTTTCAGAATTGGAAACAAATAACACAGGATACTTGGACTTTACAAACAATTCAGGGGTACAAGATCTCCTTTCGCAGGCGCCCCAGGCAATGGCGCATGAGAGTAACCAGAGGTAAATGCCACTCAGATGCTTACCATATGGAAAAGGCTATCAAAGACTTGTTAGCAAAGGGAGCCGTCCGGGAAGCCAAGCCACAGGACGACCAGTTGACTTCAACCGTGTTCTTAGTACAAAAAGAAAATGGCAATTTTCGACCTATCATCAACCTTCGTGCTCTAAACCGGTTCTTAGGGAAGGATTCCTTCAAGATGGAGGGACTGCAAGTATTTAAATCCCTAATACAGCAGGGAGACTTCATGATCAAATTAGACCTGAAAGATGCATATTACGCACTTCCAATTCAACACTCCCACAGAAAGTATCTGAGGTTCGTCTATCAGGACAGAACATACGAGTTTCAGTGCCTTCCCTTTGGCCTGTCCTCAGCTCCGCGGGGATTCACAAAGACACTGAAGCCAGTGCTGTCAGTGTTGCGGTCCATGGGTATCCGGGTTGTGATCTACATAGACGACATGTTATTACTACACCAACAGAGCAAGGTGCCGCAGAAAATCTTTTCTCAAGTGGTAGACTTACTGGAAAAGCTGGCTTTCTTGTGAAGAAGGAGAAGAGTTTCCCCATTCCTTGCTAACGTCTAATCTTCCTCGGAGCTGCTCTAGACTGCACCACGATGACCCTGTCCCTCCGTCAACCAAAACTTACCTCCATTGTGGATACCTGCCATCACCTCCTTGCTCAAGGGAGTGGCTCAGTGAGGACTCTGTCCACGTTAATTGGACAAATGAGCCATGCATCACAAACAGGGATCTTGGTTGCACCACTTCATTACAGAGGTCTTCAACCTGCAAGCAGTGTCACAACATGGGCAGGCAAGGAAAGTGATAGTCCCCTTAATCTCCCAGGCACACAAACACCTAGAGTGGTGGGTCTCAGAGAGCCGCTGCCGTCTAAATGGCTGTCCAATTCAGCTTCCACCCATCGATCTCACAGTTTGGGGTGATGCCTCGAAAACGGGCTGGGGTACAGCCTACCAGGGGATTTCCACTGGGGGCCATTGGCGCGTGGAAAAGGCGCAGTGGCACATCAATCTCTTGCATCTACGAGCAGCAACATTAGCTCTGAAAGCACTTCTGCAGTCCCAAGAGGCTCAACATCCTCCGCTCAAAGACATTCACTTGAGAATAGACAACACCACAGCGGTGGCGTACATCAACAAGAGAGAGGGCACGCAGTCCCCTACTCTGACTGCACAAGCCCTAGAGTTGTGGGCAGTAGCCTTGACAGCAGGAGTATCATTGACAGCTCAACATATTCCAGGCATTCAAAATGTGGTAGCAGACACAGCCTCCAGGCAGATCGAGACCAGAACCGAATGGACATTGGACAGAAAGACCTTCCCGTCCATTTGTCAGAGATTCTACACAACAGAAGTGGACCTCTTTGCATCCCGTTTAAACCACCAATTACTCAAGTATGTCTCGAGGTACCCAGATCCGGGGGCTCTGGCTGTGGATGCATTCCTCCTGGACTGGAGCAAATGCACTTGTCTAATCCATCCTCCCGTAGTCCTTCTGCCTCGGGTACTGAGGAAGATCGAAGAGGATCAAGCAACTGCCGTCCTCCTAATTGCCCCGAACTGGACCGGACAGCCATAGTTTCCAGGCCTCATTCAGATGCTGGTGGATCGCCCACTGCTGCTACCCCAGCGCCAATCTCTCTAGCTTGCTTCTCCCATTTCAGCCAACAGCATACCATCTCCTGTGGAAGTCCCTTCATCTTACAAATTGGCCACTATCAGGGACCGTTACCAAGCGACAGGCTTTTCAAAGGACGTTGTTGACATCTTGGTGGCCTCGTGGGGAACGGCTACCCAGAAGCGGTACTCAGGCCGCTGTAGGGCATGGGTACGCTGGTGTTCTCAACGGGGTTCCTGTCCCATTTCAGCTTCTGTAGCAGAGGTTCTTGCATTCCTTGTCTCCCTAATTATACAAGGCAATTTAGAATACAGGACGATCGCTCTTTAAAGGTCAGCTATTTCTCAGGCTTATGACCCAGGTGGCTCTACTCAGTTAGGAAGCCTCCCCGTTGTGGCTCGTTTTATGAAAGGGGTGTTTAAGATTAAACACCCTAAGCCGAGATACTGTTCTACATGGAACGTTAAGACTGCTTTGTCATTCCTAGAGTCCTTGGAACCCTTATAAGAATTAACACTAAAGCAGCTTTGTTTTAAAACAATTTTATTATTAGCACTGACTTCAGCAGCAAGGGCTCATGAACTGTTTGCGTTGGACTTGACGTATTCTCTCAGGACAGAGGGGTCATGGGAATTTTCACTCCCCACTCATGTGAAGAACTCCAGACCTGGTCACCCAGCTCGGAAGTTTCTTTTTTTGGCATTCCCAGAGAATCCCAGGATTTGTGTTATTCGTTGTCTTACCGCTTACGTGGAGAGGACAAAAGGATTACGGAAATCCACCCAACTATTAGTGTCATTTATTTCTCCGCACAAGGCAATTTCAAGTCAGTCAGTCTCTCGGTGGCTGTCAAGAGCCTTGCGTATGGCCGGAATTGAATTGAATTGAATTGCACTGGCCACTTGACTAGAGGAGCGTCTACCTCAGCCGCTGTCGCGGCAGGACTGTCTGCTGATCTTATCTTGGAAGCTGCGGACTGGGCTTCTGTGCAGACTTTTGAACGGTTCTATCACAAAGAGTCATCTGCTGGTGCCTTTGCAAGGGCTGTGCTTAATGGTTAGATTTATCATTTCGCGGAATACCTGTGTTATACAGTTACAGGAGGCTTTGTACTGTTCTAGGACATTAAGTTTCTTTCTAGCCTCTTTGAGAAATTATTGTTCATTATGGTTGTTACTTTGCTTTATCCTATTTGCAGGAGGCATTTATTGCATTGTTGGAGGACCCTTTGGCCTCATCTAGCTTCATGTAGTATTATTAAATTGTTACGGTTGTTATTTGGCCTTGTCTGATTCGCTTGGCAGTATTTCTTTGGTATACTGCACCAGTATTGCGACTATCAGTCGGAGAGGGGTGAAGGAGAAATTATATTTCCCCGGAGGGTTACTTACCTGACGGGGAGATGTGGTTCTCCGAACCCCTCGCAGACTGATATAAGCAATACTGGTCCCCAGGTCATTGGAGGATATCTTTTCCACCCCTCCATTGTACTGCCAATCGACATGGCCTCACACACTACGACTCAGAGGCACAGCGCATGCGCATCTTTTCTTTTATATTGTGGTATCCAGGCCACGGCCGCGCGACGTATGCACCAGTATTGCTCATATCAGTCTGAGAGGGGTTCGGAGAACCACATCTCCCCGTCAGGTAATTAACCCTCCGGGGAAATATAATTTTTGTGCGATCCTTCGGGAATGTCGGACATGTGTTGTTTTGTTCGCTCAGTGTTGAACGAACACCGAGAAAATCGCCGCTTGGCTGCCGAAAATATGAGTGGAAGGAACCCATTTTTACCGGCAGAAGATGACAATTTACTTTCTGAAGAAAAGGAGTCATGCGAATTCGTCGCCACAGGGCACAGACAAGGTGCCCAGAAGACCATGCTAAACCACCGAAAAGGAGAAGAAAACCTCCTGCAGCTAGTACCATGAGCGATAGCGGAAATTCAAATTCTGAAAAGTCGGATTCCGAGGCAGTCACTTGCCCGCCCAACGGCGACCCGCCAAAACGGGGCAGCTCTGCAGAGGACGCATTGCTCAATGAACTTGCTCAAGTCTTTGAGTCGGACGAGCAAACTGACCCGAAAGTCGCTCAGAAATTGGCATATATCGTCAATAAGCGATGGGGTTCTAAGTTGGAGGAAGCCAAATTAAAAGAAAAATTGGCGAAACACAATCGACCCGATAATTGTGAGAAATTAACTGTGCCAAAGGTCAACTCCAAGATATGGAATAAGCTAAAGCACGGGACCAGGAGCGCGGATTTACGCCTTGCAAACATGCAGAAAGTCCTTGTTAAAGTCGGTAGTGCCGTTGCCAAATCGACTGACACACTGCTGGCTATTCGTGTAGATCCTGACAAGACCTCAGCGCCGGCTCTCACTGAGACATTGAGGAAATTAGTTACGTATAACGCTGATGCTCTGGCATTGTTAGGTCATGTAAACTGATCGAGATGTCTTACCGTGGACCCGACGAGATCAAACCACACTTAAATAACGAATATTCCTCGTTGTGTGGCTCTCAAGTACCCATCACGGGCTTGTTATTTGGCGATGAGCTGCAATCTCAGCTTAACAATATCAAAGCGACTATTATAATTGGCCATACGACTACTGCAAAGCCATCTTACGGCAACCATAGCGATGGCTGGAAGAGCAAATCTTCTCACTCTAGTGGAAAGCCTTTTTTAGGGAAGAGGGGCCGGTCTTACTGGCCACAAAACAATTTCTACAAACCACGGGAAACCGAGAAGAAATCCAGCCAGTGAAATGCTCTGATATCCTGACAGACAAGGTACGGTAAATATGTTCCAGTATCCTGAGCACATAGTTCACTGCTTTAAAGCAGGGGGGCCGAGAGAATATTATAATCAGTGGCAGGCCTTAACCTCAGACCCTGAGATATTGCAAATGATATTAGGCCAGCCAATTGAATTTATCAGGACTCCATATCAAAGAGTATCCCTCAGAGAGAAGAAAATCCTTGATTTGGATGAACAGCATGTCATTGATACCCAAATAGATACACTACTTGCTAAAGGTGTTATTACCCTCAAGTAGTCACGAAGAAGGGGAATATATCTCCTACTTTCACCATGGCCAAAAAGGATGGCTCTTTCAGAGTTATTTTAAATCTCAAGTGTTTAAACACTCATGTGCAATATGGCTGCATCTGCATCTTGATATGCATTAATGTGACAGCGCGATGCTGTTAGTGAGTTTCAAATATGCTAGTCAATACTTGGCTGTGTAGCCGCGCGATGCGGTTCCAGTCGAGACCCACAAATCGACCCTTGCTCGCCATAGAGTCTCCAGTAGCTCAGTGGTTAGAGCATCCGACTAGATCACGGAGGGTCGTGGGTTCAAATCCCATCTGGGACTCGAGTCTACATTTCTCCTTACATTGAATATCATTGTTGTTGTTTCATGTGCAATATCACCATTTTAAAATGGACTCGCTTAATACTGCGCTACATATGGTAAAACCTTAGACCTAAAAGATGCTTATTATTCTGTGCCTATCGCCACTGCCGACCAAAAATATCTGAAGTTTCAGTGGCGAGGAAAACTATATCAATATGTTTGTTTTCCAAATGGATGGCATTTTGCCCCTGGAAGTTTACTAAATTATTAAAGCCAGTATATTCACATTTAAGGCAGCAGGGCCACCTTTCAGCAAGTCAAATTGATTACTCATATCTCCAGGGTGATGACTATGATGACTGTAAAAGAAATGTTAGGGATACTGTCAAATTATTTGATTCCCTTGGGTTTACTGTACACCCTGAAAAATCATCCTTTGTTCCACAACATCGAATCACCTTCATGGGTTTTATTATAGACTCAATTACAATGACAGTCTATCCAACCTCTGAGAAGATCGAGAAGATCATTCATACCTGTCAAGGCCTGTTGCAGTGTCCACACCCCACAGTAAGAGAGGTGGCATCCACCCTTGGGTTACTCATATCAAATTTTCTAGCAGCACAGCTAGGGCCCTTGCATTTTAGGTCGCTGGACATGGACAAAACTGAGGCCTTGCGCTTAAACAAGGGTAACTTTGATGCGAATAGATAATATGACTGATCTATTTCGGTAAACTGGGCACTAGCCATTCCAGAAAGAGAAATTATCTAACCCGTACGCCCTGCATGGGCATGGTGCCTTGAAAATAACATGTGGTTAACCACAAGTCATATCCCGGAAAAAGAGAATACTTTAGCTGATGCAGAGTCCAGGAAATCTAGAAAAGAAACTGAATGGACCTTAGACAGAGGGATTTTCCACGAGGCTGTTAAGAAACTTCATGTTGATCTGTTTGCCTCTAGGCTTAATTACCAATTAAGGCCATTTGTCGCCTACCAACCTGATCCTGAAGCAATGGCTATTAATGCCTTTTCAATTTCTTGGAAACCTTACGTTTTTTATGCTTTTCCTCCCTTTAGTATCATCCCAAAAGTGTTAAAGAAAATCCAAGAAGAGGAGGCCACAGGACTGTTAGTTGTGCCATGCTGGCCGACTTAACCCTGGTGGCCATTGGTAATGAGACTGCTGGTTCAGGAACCCCTTGTGCTTCCAAAAAAGAAACACACCTTATTTCTACCTCAACAGCCAGACTTGGTGCATCCACTACATCAGAATTTCACCCTTCTCATATGCCACTTGTCCGGAAATCCCTTAAAGGCAGAGGACTTTCGGAATCGGCTACCTCACTCATCCTGCAGTCTTAAAGAAGGGGTACTCAACAACAATATAAACCATTCATCGCTAAATGGGAACAGTACTGTTGTCAAAGAAAGATTAATCCTTTTTCAGCGACTCTAGAACATTGGATTAATTTCCTGGCAGAACTGTACCAAACAGGGATTGGATAAAGTGCCCTCAATACAGCCCGGTGTACTTTATCTACTGTTTGTTTCACATCAGAGCATTATACTTTTGGACAGCATCCCTTAGTTTGTCGTTTCATCAAGGAAATGTTCGAATGCAGACTCTCTCTACCAAGGTATCAAGAAACTTGGGATGTGACGGTGGTATTAGACTACCTAGCAAAACTTGGGCCACCTAAGAAACTTAGTTTGAAGAACCTGACTTTGAAAGTGGTCATGTTGATGGCGCTGCTTTCGGAACAGCGTCGCCAGACTCTGCACACATTATCAATTGATTGTATGCAAATAAGTTCTGATAAGTGTGTGTTTTTCATTAACTTATTGTTGAAAAACTTCAAGACCTAGTAAACATTTAGCTTGCATTGAGGTTCAGGCCTATGCACCAGATGTTAGTCTTTGTATTGTAAAGCATCTTCAGCACTATCTGAAGTGTACAGATATTCTTCAAGGTGATGTCAAGCAGCTTTTTGTTAGTTACACTAAGCCTCGCAAAGCTGTTTCCCCTGATACAGTAAGCAGATGGATTAAGACTACATTGGCTGGCGCTGGAATTGACACTTCAAAGTATGGTGCCCACAGCACCAGGTCAGGCTCTATATCTGCAGCTAAAGGGAACAGCAATTCCATTGCCACCATTATGAAAAGTGCTGGGTGGTCCCTGGAGTCCATGCACCTTTACCAAGTTTTACCACAAACCAGTGGAACACCGAGCGAATTTTGGGGCTGAAATTAACAATGTGAGTGGTGACAACTAAGATAGTTTCGTTAAGATAGCATGTTATTGAAGCAGATTCATATTGTTATAAATCATTGCTGTCCTATTTGTGTTCGCACTCACACTGCTTTAAAATCTCATGTGACTCCGTAGCGACCAATGACCAATGACGAAACAGAATACCAAAATTAAACGAGGCTTACCTGTAAGGTGAAGTTTGATTTGGGTTCTGTGAGTCATTGGTCGGGAGCGAAGGAGTCATGTGCCGACCCGTGTATTATTACTCCACCCGTGATTGGGTGTAAGTGCTCACATCTGTTAAAGACTGATCTTCCCGGGCTCGAGCGCTTTCTTACATGACTCCTTCGCTCCCGACCAATGACTCACAGAACCCAAATCAAACTTCACCTTACAGGTAAGCCTCGTTTAATTTTGGTATTTTACTGATGTACTTTATTCCACTTTATCGCTGAAAACGAGATCATTCACATTTTGATTTATTTCATTGAAACACGCCAGCTTGGCTTTGAACAAGAATCGGCAATGCAACCAAGAAAGGACGAACACTAAATTACCTTTAGGTGCTTTAAACAAACTTCTGAAAACACAAGCTAGTGAAATTTCCCCCTAATTTTACGAGATCTCATTTCGATTACGTGTTTATAATATAAGGGCAAAATTTTCTTGTCACTGTCGAGGCACATCGAAAACCAGTTGGGCAAATGGATTAAAAAAGCACTTGCTCGCTCGCATTTTGAAGCAAAACAAACAAACAATTCAACTTTATCTTTTTGTCCAAAATAGTACAGATAATCCAGTTGTCAATAAAAAAATTCGAGTTTCATTCCTGAACAAAGGAAAAACCGATTAAACCACTTTTTAAAAATACGCATCCACTTTAAATGACGCATCCGTAAAAAATAACAAACGGTTTAGTGCCCAAGGAAAGAATTTGTGGAGTAACTTCTTCTTCTTTGAATGCTTGGGAAGAGATTATCAAGCACACTCCCACAACGAAAAAAGAAATAGAAAAAGAGATCTTATGGCATAATCACTTTATCACAATCGGCGGAAAATCCATTTT
>NC_090886.1:50631929-50636929 GCF_036669925.1 Montipora capricornis
TAGATCACAGTGGCCAATACTGGCTTGCGTCATATTGCTGTCAGGAATTTCGGGAGTCATAATTTGGCTCTTGGTAAGTGAATGCATGGTTATCAATACTGAGAAAACCCCTCAAAGGTAGGAAATGCATACGGTGGGTGCCAGAATCAAAAAACGCCAGTTGCTTTAGTTTGTTTTTTTGTTCAAGTTGGATCGGAATTTTAGCATGCGCATAAGCATAACTAAAGCAATTTCGAACCACTTAACTTCACGCCGCTTTATAAACTAATTTACAGACAGCAGATAAGAACATAACAGACCGATTAGCGCCTCCTCGGAAGAGTTTTGATACATCAATAAACTAGCAATCTACCGGTGATCTGCACAAGACTGATCAGGCCGCCACGTGTCACATGCTACGTGACCTGATTATCCTCGTCCTCGACATCATTTCAGTGATCAAGACTCTTGAAGCTCTGAAAGTGTTGTTTCTGATCAGTGCAGTTTCAAGAAATGTATTATTTCACTCAAGCGTGTTTTAAATACTTCAGAATGAAAAATGTCACAACGAGATTTCCTGAAACAAGATGGCTATGAATGGTGTTAAGATGGGGTAGCGAGAGGAGTCTGCAAAGTTTGTGATTTTGGCTTATTGAGAAATATACAGCTCAAATAAAAAAAGGAATAGTTTCTTATTCATTTGCTTGCTTACTTACAGGAACACAAGGCAAATAAGAGTCAGTTTTCCTCTTCGTTTACAGCTGGGTCTCCTGAGGGCTTCTGGTGGGCAGTGGTTTCGCTTACAACTGTTGGGTGTGTACTGTAATAGAAATGGAAATCTTGCGCGATATACATGTCGACACAACAAAAAGACACTCCATTTTTCTCCCGTATAGAGCCCGACCATCCCAATTTTATCTTTTTCAGAAAAATAAGGATTGCGATAAAGCTTAGAGGTTTAGCTTTGTAAACTAATTTTCAATACCGACGTATATTCATCGGCGAGGTAGTTCCATTCCATTCCATTTTAAACTCGCAGATAAATGAGTCAATCCTATTCAGCTTCACTCTCCTAAATATTGATAACACTTAGTTAATGTAGGCTTTGCATTTCGACGCCTAGCACTACTTTCAATCTTGCTTTTGCACCTTTAACCACGAATCTTTCCCAACCTTGTTTCCCTTCGCCCAGCCGTGTAGAGGCCCATTCCAAGTTGTTGTTCGCCTCTTTTGTAGGACAAGTCTTCTTGCAATGCGACAGTGTTATGTATTTTTGCAACAATTAAAGTCATTTTCCCCAAAAGAGTTTTCTTTATTGAGGCAAACCTGAAGAGCAACTTGAAAATGGCCTATTGATAAGGAGCAAGTTCGCTAGTTTCGGAAATAATTTGTGACTGGGAATTGCATGACATGTTATTCTTGAAAAGAAGAGTAAAATAACTGTGTGATTGACATTCTGGGCTTCAGAAGAGCTGTCACTCATTGAATTACGTAATGTTGTCTTCTTCATACCAGATATGGTGACAAGACTCCTAAAACCTTCCTTGGACGTGTGTACGGAGTAATCTGGATACTCGTAGGGGCCATCATGTTGTCTTTATTTACTGCGTTGTTTACCAATGCGATGCAGGCAGCACTTGATGGCACAAAATGCCAAGATATCAATTCTAAAGATGTGAGTTTTCAAAGATCATAATTAAGAACTTAATACTGATGCAAAACTTTCTCCCGAAAAACACAACCTTTCACTTCCTTCCTTTCTGCCTTCAATATTCATAAACCTGTGGAACGCAAAAGAACCCACTCACTATATTCGAGTACTGAGGGTATGGAGTTCCCGGTGTTGGGTCTTCTGTGGTGTATCATGGTTGGAAGGCTAAATGCTCAGAGATACTAACTGCATCAAGCTACCCTAAAATCCGAGGGTAAATAAAGATATGATATATGGTACGCTATGTTTAAAGGACATTTACTTCTTTAGAATCGTGTGGTGGAGATATCAAAATCGACATTCAGTCCTGTTAGGAAAAGTAGATTTTACATTACTATCAAACCTTTTTCGTCTTTCATTGCAAATGTAATAAATTTCCTTTTAGGTTGGTGTGTGGATAGTGAACAGTGAGATACAAAGATCTGCAACCGAAGAATTCGACGCCAACATCATCAGTAAGTAGTTGTTGTTTTGGTGCTTTCACCATCTTCTTCTTGAATGAGCATTATCAGGGGCGTAGCGTGAGATTTTTAAGGTGTACGCACACGAAGAATGTTGGCACTCCAATCCAGGAGAGTCTGGGGGTATGTTCCCCCAAAATATTTTGAAATTAAGGGTCTCGGAATTGCCATTTCCGACCACTTCCGAAGAACATTTCAATAAATAAATGCGAAGAAAGATGCCGTAGGTTTAGTAGTTTATTTTACCTGTCTGTAGAGTTTTCAGCAAGCTACAACTAAAACGGGGGATTTACAAGCAGAGGGAAAAACATCGCAAACTATGTTATAACCTCGTCATAATAACTGGGGACTGGTGATAAGATTGACACTTTGTAGGGGCCTCGGAGGCTAGATTTTTTTGTTTTGTTTTGTTTTGTTTTCGTCCACTATTACGTTTCTTGCCGTTAAACTAAATTAAGGCCTGGCCAAACGGGTCCAACACGTTGGTGCAACATCACCTAACATTGTTGAATCCAACTTGTGAAGGCCTGGCCAAACGCTTGCAACATTCCATTGCAACATCTTGCAACATTGTTGCATGATGTTGCAACACGTGTTGAACGGGCTGGCCAAACGCCCGCTACATTTTCAACATTTTCAACTCAACATGTCAACGTTTGTGCACCCCATGCCCCTGGCGCGCAACAAGTGGACCTAGCACGCCCCTAGTGCAACAATGTCGAGTGAACGTGGCCAAACGAATACAACATCATGCAACATCCAAAATGTTGCACGAAAAATTTGACCGTTTTCAAATTTGATCCAACATCACCCAACACGTTGCAACACATCGCAACAGGGTGGCCAAACGTGTGCAACATGTTGTTCCCAACAATGTTGCAAGATGTTGCGTCGAAATGTTGCAAGCGTTTGGCCAGGCCTTTACACTTGTTTGTACTCCTCGGAAATTACCGTATTTTTTGTAGCAGAAATGCTCACTCCTTGCACTGCACTATCAACTTAAGACGGGACACCGTCTCTGTGGTCTCCTTGGCCTACAAGTTTTGTTTTGTTGTTGTTGTTGTGGTTTTTGTTCCTGGAAAGGTACTGATATTTGCCATGACCGTTCGGAAGCTGTCAATAAATTGTGAGGCACCACTTGGTACCTGTCTGAGCCCGATTAACGCTAATCATGACCAGATTAAAAATTAACCTAGGAGTTTATTTCTGTTCTCCCAAATGCTGTTCATCGCTGATATTCGGAAAACCTTTACACTATAGAAGACGTCAATCTTGAAAAACAAACATAAGCAAAAGGAACTTTCACCAAAAAGTTGAAAACATGAAACAAATGTTTACGCTAATCCTGCATTACGTTAATCGGCTTTCGAACAACCGGGCCCTGATGAATAAAAACTCATCCCGCATGTTTATAAAAATGTTAAACCCCGTGGAGACGTTCTTTGTTGCATAACGCGAATAAAGTAAACCCCCTCACTGAATATAGCCTGCAAGTAGGCTCTTCCGTTGAAAATGGCGCGCGGTCGAAATATAAGGGCTTGATGCCCTTATATTTCGACCGCGCGCCATTTTCAACGGAAGAGCCTGCTTGCAGGCTACACTGAATAAAACTGTTTGAATTAATAGAATTCGACAGCATAGCAGAAATGCAACAGAACATTAGCGACGGGGAAATCGGAAGAGTGCTCGTGGATCGAAACTCTGCATTTGACTTTCTCTCTGGCTCAAAGCTTAAACGAAACAGACAGATTCGCTTAATACGGAACATCGAATACCCCATGGATTACTTCCTGGTTCACGTGGACAGGAGTTCAGATGCCGTCTCAACTAGCGAAGAGGAAATGAGCGAACTCACGATGTCGCAAACTCTTAACGATACAGAACTGAAGTAGGAGGACGAGGATGTGGTAGAAGAAAAGGAGTTTCCAAGCGATGAAGATCCCAGGTCACAAATTGCTTCATGCGGGCCTCTGTTGAAGGAGCTGTCTCAAGATATAGTAGGGGCGACCAAACAGAGCGCACTTGAGCAAGTCATTCCCGTTGCATTACAGGTAAAGCATTTATTTTCAAGATCTCTTCATTGCCCATCTACAAAGGAGCCTGACTGGGAGCGAGCAACTCCCATACTAAGCCTATGTCACGGCATTTTTACAGACCGATCTATTTTCGGACTACCTTTTCCGCCAAAACACAAAGGCAGTTCCGGCTCGGTGAGGAAAGAAAAGAAAGGAAAGGAACTTTATTTAAGCGTCTAGTCGTTCTAGCGCTGAAGCACTAATTCGGGACACTGTAAATTGAAATTAACAATTAACACAAATCAAGTCAAATGTTGGTTTTTGAGGAGAGGGGTAACCGGAGTACTCGGAGAAAACTTCTCGGTGCAGAGTAGAGAACCAACAAACTCAACCTACATATGACGCTGAGTCTCGGAATCGAACCCGGGCCACGTCACATTGGTGGCAGGTGAGTGCACTCATCACTGCGCCATCCCTGCACCCCAGTGACGCTATGACGTCAAGTTAGTTTCTTGTAATTGATCATCGGGCTCCCTAGGAAGTCTCATTCGCGGGAAATTTCAATCTAAAAATAATCCGGTCTGTGAAAACGCCGTGACAGGAATATAGGGGAGTTGCTCGCTCCTACTCAGGGGCTCCTGCTATGAGTTCGTAACCATACTGTAATTTACCCCCCTGAAGACTGCCAATACGTCAAATATATGGCTTCTACAGTTTGTGCTACATACTAAGGCTCTTTAAAGATTTTTAGTCAAGCGCCTTTGAGCGAGTTCTGTGCTACGTCCTCAGTTTTAACTTACATCTCCGGGGGAGCAGTCGTGGCTCAGTTAGCTA
>NC_090886.1:50644429-50651929 GCF_036669925.1 Montipora capricornis
GTTTTTTGATATTGGCTAATACTTAGGATAGCTCAAACGTTTATCGCCGAAGCCGTGGTGGTTTAACCTCTCTAATGTTTGCAATGGCCGAGTTTCATGCACCAAAAACCATTGAATCCTGCAAGTGTTCTAAAAGTTTGACTGTCCACACTTAAAAAACCCTTGCACCTGCAGTTATTCAACCGGAACCAGAGTTTTCTGGTTCCGGTTTAGGATTATTCCAGAGCCTCCAGCGCCCGTTCCGCTGAACAATGGTAACGGAGCTCCGGGAACAAAACAGCGTTTCCGCCATTTCTTAAACTCAGTAAGTCCTTGTCGGGTCCATGGTCATCCAGATCTCTTTTTTTCCACTTGCTAAAAAGTGGTTTACTTCTTGTGAACATTTTTCTACCCCTTTTTATGTGGGTAAAATCATCCTTCAAAACCTCCTTTGCTCAACTGAGTGTGAATGCAGTAAAACTAAAAGGAGCTGGTGAGCAGACACAGCATTCGCTCAATTTGGATGCAATAGGCCTTTTGCAACAATTCGTCATGTGACCTTTTTTCCATAAACACAATGATTCTGCTGGTTTCATGAAATTATTTTTCCAGAAATAAAAAGAGCAGCTCAAAATATGCTACCATGCCGATTTTCGTTCAGGGTATTTTTTAAACTGGTGTTGTTGAAAGAATTTATAACAATTTGTTTGGGAAAAGGACGCTTTGCCACCCACTCACGCTTCAATGATTTTCATACAAATCCTTGTATTTTTCTTAGTTTTCAAACCGCTTTAAAATTTTTCCTTCGAAATACGAAAGTTTTAAAATTTCCACCCTTCCGCATTTATTCTTGTTTACCTGACCCATGGTAAAAGTAGGAATCTGGGCTCTGTTTGTGGCGCGCAATTAGGAAAAATTACATTGGAGGGCAAAAGCTTTTCGTTGGTAAACTAAAGTGAGGAATTTTCGAGTGTTTAAATGGTCATACCATCTTCACCTTAAGTGGTATTTCTCTGAAAATTTGTATTCTGGCTAAGACAAACACGATCTTTCCATTTTTGGAAATTAGTTAGTTGCAAAAGGGCTATTGCTAGACTTGGTGTCATATTTTCGTCGAGTTTGTTGGTTCTCTACTCTTCAGTCAGTTCACTGCCAATTTCCTGGAAGAGAGCAATTGATGCATCTCAGTGCTCGTAGATCCTTCCACATGTTTCTAACGCTCCATCAGCTTCCATCCAATCATCAGCTGGTGTACACTGAACTCTTGTCCTTTCTGCCCATATTATTCGGACGTAGACATCACTATTATTTACATTATTGTTGAGTACACAGGTAGCGTTACGAACGTTGCTGAGAGTCAGCCTTGATTCAGATTTAGACCTCCTCCTGATGTATGGTCGATTTATGTGATTACGGTCAAAAGAGGCTTTACCGGCAAGGAAAAGATCATTTGAGAGGTCATTTCCAAATTTTTACTGAAAGGCGCAAATTTCCCTTTGAACCGTGACTTTGTATTTAGATACTTACGATATCGATGCACTGATGCCCGCAAGTTTAAAGAATAAAAATTCAAAATAGTAAAACCACCCGTAATTTAATGCTAGTTTAGTCCTTACTATTATTTTATTCTTGTTTGGAAACCTCTGAGGCAATGAATCATTTACGTTGGACGAGTCTTTCCAAGAGGCGCTCTTATCATAAGGCCAAGCTCGTCTTTCTCTGTCTCAATTCGTTAGCTCCAAGTTATTTTTTAGCATTTTTTATTAGATTTTCGAACATTCATAGCTATTCTACAAGGCAGAGCAGTACGTTATTGTTGTTACCTAGGGTGAAATCCAATTTTGGGAAAAACACATTTCCTTTTAGTGAAGTGAAAATATATAAAAGCGATAGCTGCCCACCGACGCTATATGTGGCGCCGTGCAACACAGTTTTTATTATTAGTTTTTGGTGGACCTTGGTGGATTCTAGTATTGTAAATTAGATTTTTAATGTTGTTTTAGTTTTTAACGTATATTTACAAAGTTTTTCATCTATGTACATAAATTGTATTTTGAACCTGATGTTATTTATACAGGGCCCTTAAGCTTATGGATACCAGCCTTTAGGAGTTGAACATGCTACCCTGTTTAAATAAAGTTTTACTTTACTTTACTTTTTTTTTTTTTAGTTTACTTCGAGCTGGTTGACATTTTACAGTCTTTAATGGCAGAATTTTCACTTCCTCCGTTGGGTTTTCACATTTTCTTTCAATTCGCGTTGCCACTTAACTCCCCGCTTAGAAATCTTCGTTAGATGTACAAAACAAGCTCGCCTGCATAGCCATTAATCGTCCACGTGGCATGAAACTATTTATAATAAGTCAGCATAGCGCATCAAACTCCTGCGTGAGTTTATTGTCTCTTCCCTACCTAGAGTGGCACTTACAGATTTTACTCTGTCTAACGCCAGACGATTTTAATCGTCGATGGGAGCCGCCTTGGGGGTGAAAAAAGGGTTGGATCATGCTTGCCTACTTGCATTAAAGGCTGACGTTAAGCACTCAAGCATGAGTTGAGATCGCCCATTGACTTTGCTACAGTCATATCTAACATGTTCATTGTTGTAAGATCACAACTACGGCGACATATTATTTTGGTCAAATCTGACTTAAATGTCAGGAAGCACAATCTCGCCGATTTTCTGTGGATGCTTACGAGAAAAGAACATGCACTTGGTCCAACACCGGAAGTCCGCGATTCACGGACTTCCCGTCAAATCTATCAAATCTGATTGGTTGAGAATTCGAAACGAATCTCGGCTCTGCGCATTCTCAGAAAATCGGGTCCGGCCAGAGCTCTCGATCCCTGCCACAGGCCAGAAGGATCGTGGGCTCTGGGGACGAGAATGCAGTCAGATAGCAGACAGGTAACTAATTCATCAAATTATATTTTAATTAACCTTGCTATATTGCAAAAGAGGTACAATACGGCTTTCTTACAAGGTGTCGACAGTTTCTAGATTTAATTGAATTTGTCAAATTTTCGGCACAATTTGAGAAGCTTAACTTCTTGTGGAGCGCGTCCAATTATAAGCTCTTTAGAAATAGCAAGCTTTTTGTTTTGACGTACCGTGTCTGAGCAGGTTTCCACGAAAACACCGATAGCACTTGTATTTTGGCTTCATAAATAAGCCGAAGGTGGACTGTGTGAATAATTGCACATCTCTCTCTCGTCACGTAACACGTCCTCTTTGAAAAGAAAAATATATTGCATCAACGACAACAAAACACAGCCAGCATTCGAATCAAGCACTGCCTGGCACAGAAATGGGAAAATTATGCGTCAAATGCTTTTACCTCTTAGCGTTGTTTGGCTGACACACAATACTTTGCATTTATGAAAAATTGGCGGGGACGCCAGACTCGCTTCCCGAAGCATTTGCTCTGCTCAAGACCAAATGTGCGATTTTCAACCCTATTTATGACCTTACCCTTAAATTTATGCCCTGTCGCAAACCTATCTCAGTGCCCTATATCATAATATGTGTGAGCTTCCTGGATATCCTTGTCTAATTGCTGGTCTTATTGATAATGATGAAAAACTGACACTGCCAAATTCAAGACTAAAGTGCAAAAACCATGCCCAGTTTGAGACCAAAATGACCAAAATGAATACTCTATTTCTGACCTAAGGCCATCCCCTTTTTTCTCTGTTTACCGTCGTCCGACCGACCCAGATTTTTGCGTTTTCAAAGAAAGTTATGAAGAAGGCGATGACATATTTGACTGGTTTGTCAGCTTAGCTTAGTTTGTCATCGATTGTAAAGCCACGTGTATGTTGTGACTGATTTCTTAATAAAGACATCTACAAATACATAATTTCAAGAAATCGTCACTTTAATCTGAAATACACACAATGTCTTGTACTGGCAGTGCTGTGGATAATTTCAGGCGAGATCATCGCGCGAGCAGTAAAAAAAAAAAATTGAATTGAGTAATAAATTTCTCTATTTAAAATAAATATGGACCAATTCTCAGTCTTCTCAGTGTAGAGAAAGAAACAATCGTCAGTAACGTGAATTTAGTAAGCAATCGTGACTACAATCATGGTGCTATTATAAGGATTTATGGCAGGGTTTGTACTCTTTTGAGCTCTTCAAATTCTGACTTCCCATGACTTCTTCCATGGCCTTTTCAAGTTTTCCAAGACCTTAGGATTAATGCCAGTTTCAAAAATCCAAACCCGAAAACTCAGTCGTTTTAGAGCGTTTTTAACCTTTAACAGTTCAACAGACACAAACTCTGGAGTTCGCCAAAATGTGTACCGTTTATGCTGCTTTATAATTACTCCTCTCTATTTTCCTGTTAAGGCCATTCGCGCGAAATTTTTTTTAACATTGATTTTCTTCTGAAACATTTACCACTGTAAGATGATGAGTTAGTTATGTCAGAAATGTAAAAAAAATGGGGGGGGGGGGGGGGGGTCACAGACTTCGTTTTGGAGAGAACATGTCCGGAAAAACACCAAAAATGTGACAAAATCGGGCTTCGTTATCGAATAAGGCCAGTGTCTGTAAACCCAAATATATTGCAATTAAATCTTTGAAGTGAAATCTTCTCTGCCAAATATTGTTTAAGTGGACTAATTAAGTGAATTTAGTCAACTGGTGAGGTTCCCTTAAAGATCAAGTTCGCATTTAGCGACCACAGTTTCACGCGCCTTGCAGCCGCAAGATGGCAGGATTTGATGTCCCGTGAGCAGAAATCTTGAAATCTTTTGAACTTCCCACATTGATTTTTTGTTCATTTTTGGACAACGTGGAGATAATTGTAAATAAAATCCGTTTCTGGAAAGAAAAATAGGGGTCACCGAACGTCCAAGACCGTTAAATCCAGGCAAAGCTATAGCAATGGCCTTTTGCCCTATCAGTTCTCATTTTATTACTTAGCGCGCGCGCTCGTGTATGACGTGGCGTGTGCATTTGCGTGCGCAGTAAGGATGCGCAGAAACAATTGGCGCGAACGTCCTTAAGGAGAAATGGCGTGACGCGCGAATAGCGTGCGCGCACAGAAACAGTTTGAATTTTAAGTTGAGTGTACTTTTATTGCGCGTACGAATTTGAGGAGAAAAACGTTTTATCGAGAGAGTTTTGAAACAGTTTCGCGTGAACCGTAGTTGTGCCCTTTAGAAAGGTTTGTGCCGTTTAGAGTTTACCGTTTTACCGAGTTTGAAGTGTTTTGGTCGAGTACTGTTCCGTTTACCGCTCACCAACATTTTCTGGCGACCACGACGGGAGAAAGGCATGAACTGGTGTTTTCTTTGAGGTGTCGTTTCGTGTTTGAGTTTTTGAGTTGTGCGGTTATGGCCTCGGAAACCGAAGATACCGCTGTTATCGAATTTACCGAGGAAAACGCCGAACAAACAGGACTAAGTGGAGTCAAGAAAAGGAAGGAAGCGGACATTTTGTTACTACAGATAAAGAAGCGAAAGCGTACCGAAAAAACGAAAGTCACGAAACTCCGACACGAGCTGGAAAAAGTTTGCCTTAAAGATTCCGAGTTACCGGTCATCGAAAGTGTGATTGGGCACCTTTGGACAGCCCTGGAAAACGCACAGGAAACTTTGGAGGAACTGATTGCGTTCTATGTCGAGGTCGGAGATGAATCTGAGAAAAAAGAAGCCATTGAAGAGTCGGAAAGTATCGAAAAAGAAGTACAGAGACCGATTGAAGCTTGGCAAACTGTAATAAGAACTCTCGCGCGCAAAACGGTAAATACAGGCAAGTCGATTAGCGTGAACATGACGGATAACTTGAAAAAGACCAGCACCCTGTCCAGCAGCTGAACGAGAGTCACGAAACTCAAGGAGACCGAAGTCGATTTCTGAAGCCGTTAAAGATCCCTACGTTCAGTAGTGACAAAAACAAGTTTGAAGATTTTTGGGCCCTTTTCAGAAGTCTAGTAAACGAATCAGCTGAGCCAGCGAACCTGAAAATGGCAAGACTGCGGCAATGCCTCACAGGGAGTGCGTTGGAAGCCATCCGTGGTCTTGAGGTCACAACTCCAGAATACGAAGAGGCCAAAGAAATATTAAAATCAAAATATGGTGGCGCACGCCGACTATTGCGAGCCTACATGGATCAGCTAGAACAGATGCCGTCAATCAGAAGTAATCAGAAGTAACGATATTCACGCTCTGGAGAAGTTCGCAGACCTTGTGCAAATCAGGGTCGTCAAGTTACAGGCGGAGGGCAAAGATGGAGAGCTAGGAGATGGAACTCTTCATAGTCTAATGGTAAAGAAGTTGCCTGGTCGTCAACTAGAGAATTACAGCCGCTGGTTAAATGAACGCCAGTGGCGGATCTAGGGGAGGGGCCCGAAGAGCCTCCATATTTTGGTAAAAAAAGAAGAAATGACTGAAGGGATAAAGGCCAGCAGGGCAGCCGCCCGCCCCCCCCCCCCCCCCTTCCTTAGCTCAAGGTCTGGATCCGCCACTGAACGTGCAAGAGAAAAATCAGTCACAGCATTCAGAGACTGGCTTAGAGAAGAGGTCAGATTTCCAGTTGAAGCAGCGGAAATGGCTAACGGGATTTAAGCGAAGACTTTTGAGCATGTTAAACCGCCAAGAGCACCGAAGTACCCAGATCTTGGTAGGATGCGGAATTTCCATACTGCTGTAATCGAGAATGAAGCAAGAGACATGCGGTCTCCCTGTTGTCTCTGTCAAAGTCTTGATCATGGTGTGTGGTTCTGTAAGCAGTTCCATGACAAAGGAGTGGATGACCGCTGGCACTGCGCCAAAGAAAGGAAGCTCTGTTTTCGGTGCCTGGCCACTGACCACAGGGGGAAAGATTGCAGAAAAGCCCGAAGATGTGGAATAGAAGGTTGCCCTCGAAATCATCACCGCCTTCTTCATGGACTTAAAAACATGTCTGAAACCGGACCGATGAATACGTTGCCTCGTGTTGACGAAGAAAGACGCCCAGTCGTTCCATGGGAGTGGGTACCTGTTGTGACCATGACCAGCTGTAATGCCGAAACGCCGAATGAAACATGTTCGTTACGAACTGTTTCTGTGTGGATGAAGGCTAATGGTAGAAAAGTGAAGATAAATGCTATTCTCGATGACGCATCGAACGAGACTTTCCTAAACGAAGAAGTTGCTGGGGTACTGGGACTGCAAGAACCTTTCCAGAAAGTTCAAGTTCATGTACTCAATGATACAGTAGAGACCTTTCAGTCAATGCCGTTAAAGATTGGAACTGAAAGCGTCGATGGGCAGTTCTCAAAGGAAATCAGCGTCAAAACGTGCCCGCAGAAAGTCACAGGCAATTACAGAGTTGTAAATTGGACCGAACATCAAAGTAAATGGCCTCACCTGACCCAGTGCAGCTTTGCCAAGCCCGCAAACAATGAACTCGTCGATCTTTTGGTCGGCATTGATAACGCTGAACTCCACTATTCCCATGTTGATCTCCGAGGGAAAAGTGGTGGACCCATCGCCCGCCTTGGACCACTTGGGTGGAGTTGCATTGGTGCGC
>NC_090886.1:50654429-50656929 GCF_036669925.1 Montipora capricornis
TGTTGTCTGTAGGTATGACTTCAGATTTACATATATAAAATCCATTGTCTGCAGGTATGACGTATGAGAAACAGAGCAAGCAAGAATTAGCTGCGCGCTTATAGCCAATCAAAATCGAGCTTGTGACACCAATGTATAAAAATTAAATATGGTGGTATAGTTTCTTTAGAGTGAATCCGGATTCGATCGGATTCGTGTGGTAAGTCGAATTCGATTTGAATACCCTACGGGTGGATGGTGAAGTTTTTGAATTCGGAACGAAAAAGTTGCGGATTCCAAAATTTCCGTATGCGTGTCGACTGGGCCTTACTCGTTGGGTAAGAGGATGTGCTGCCAACCTCTCCGCTAGAGTGATGAGGCCGGAACATATTAATTTTTTTTATAATCTTCAGGGTACCAATGCATAAAGTAACGCCATAACTGATTATTCGATTCTACCTACAACCTCGGGCAAAACCTGTTGAGACACATTACAAGAATACCTATTTTTTTGCGCTCACCCAGACAAAAATGCTTACTGTCGCAAATTAAAAGACTGTTTCCCCCCTCCCCTATTGCAATGTTGTTTGCGGTAACACAAGAAATGCACGCTTGAGCTGCTAAGCCGAAACAACATTGCACCAGGGGTGGGGAGGGGGGTGAATTTGTTTCTTTTGGACACCATGGTACCATGGCGCGAAATTGAAAATTGGACTGAAATGTCTCAACAGTTTCGTCCGGGTTTGTTTGACATGGCATATTAATCAAATTGCTGTATCTTCGCAATGGAAGTTCAGAAGATAGGGATTTTTGGCCCAGTTATTGCCCTTTCAATGAGCTTTCGAACAAATTAACGGAAACGCCAATTAAGCAATTACAATGCGTCAATTTTGACGTCCAAAATAAGCCGCTTTGTTTAACGGCTTTCTACGTACACGACAAAGACATCATGGTGTTTAATGGTGAAATCAGCCCGTCCAAAAGGGCTTATATTAAGTATTTAACACAAGGAAAGAAATTATCGATCAAGGATATAGCTCGACAATGCCGTGTTTCACGAGCCACGGTCTATAGCATAAAAAAAGACGAGATAATTGACCGCGATCAAAGAAAGGAGTGCAACAGAGATTTTGGAGGAAGGCCACGTAAACTGAGCTTGCGAGAGGAACGCCACATTCTACGAACTTTGTCCAGTTTGAGACACGAAGAGGGTAATTTTACATCCATTAGGCTAATGGCGACAGCTGGGATAAACCCAAAACATGTGAGCAACAGAACAATCAGGCGTTTCAGAGTTGTCGATTTTTTGAACCTGTCCAGCGATTCTCGATATTTCGAGTCAGTGACTCTTAAGGCAACAAAAAAAGCAAGTGACACACTCGAACACCCACGGTCTGGCCAGTACCTAACGCATGCGCACAGCCATATAACCCGGGCAGTGGCAGCCATAGCCAATTGTAGAAACGTGAGAGGACTGGGACGAGTTTCTTATATTGATTAGATTGAAAATCTCAACATTTCAACTGAAATGATACTGAATTATAAGCTACCCAGCCAAGTTTGAGAGTTTTCAGCGGAAAATTGTTCAAATGGGAGCCTCGCAAAAGTTGCAAAATTCCATTCAAATCCTTATGATTTTTTAACTTGTCTACCCAATCCATACAAACCCTCTATTTTAGGTGATATTTAAGGAGTCTCGAATTTAGTTGATATTTCATTTGAAAATCTTAGTTTTTCAAGCAAACGGAAAACAACCATGCTCTTTCTCAGTCCTCTCAAGTTTCTGCAATTGCCTCATGCCTTGTTAGGCCTCATCAGCATGGCATGGACTACAAGCCCTATGAACTCTGTCCTTTACTGCCGAGGCGGGTGCAAAGCACCACTTTCTCCCACGCATGTGCTGGGAAGGTGGATCAGCCTTAAAGTGATCTGATCAAAAGAACCACTTCCTTTTTTCCTTCAGATTTTGAAAGTGTGTTTGCTTAATACCTGACTGGCAAAATTTTGAGCTTTGATTTTTATCTAAAGGCCGTTTACTTTGAGTGTAAGTTTTGGATTTCACGGTCCGCCATTACTCACGTTCAAAACTGACCGATTGGACCTCAGAGGGTTGGCTCCAGGGAAAAGTGACGTCGGGGGCTCACTAGCTTAAAATTTCAGCGTGTGAACGCAGCATATTATACATGCAAAGCGTGAGTTTAAAAGTCTGAAAGCCCAAAATCCCCGTGCTGCATATTAATTCTGCGGCGTACACACGTATTGCATTCTTAAACTAGTGAGCCTTTGACGTCATTTTCTCCTCGATCCAGCTCTGTCAAGAACATAATGTTAGTAATTGCGGACCATTAAATAGGAAAATTACAGCTAAAATAAAGAGGTGTCTTTTTGAAATCAAGGCTTAAAACGTGGGTCACTTAGTGTTTTGTTAACACAGTTTTGAAATCCAAAGAAAAATATGAATTGATTTTTTGGTCACAGGGGCACTTCAATTGCCGATCGGTGTGCCAGTAAATTTTGTGTA
>NC_090886.1:50666929-50669429 GCF_036669925.1 Montipora capricornis
GTTTCTATTTAAACTGAGTGGAATCCTTCAATTTGACGAAGAGTTTACCATGTGCACGTGCACACTTTCTCTCGGTATTTTTTGTCGACAAATTTATAATCTAGCGAATAACCATAGCCTTTTGGCATCAGTGTGATTTTTTTTTTTTTTGTTATTTTGAAAACTAGCCAAATTAGTTTTGATAAAGTTGCAAGGCATCCACGCAATGTTCTTAATTCTCAGTTAATATTAATCACTCCTGAGCGCCTTTACACTTGTTCATCTGGAAAATAAGGTATCTATTTAACTGATATTTTGCACAGGACAGACATGCTTCGGAACGGATGGATTATGCTGTTGATTATTACCTGTTGTATTGGATATTGTAAGTACCAGTGCTTTTGTATAATTTCTTGTTATTTTCTCAGATGTAATTTTCAGAGCAAAAAGTGTAAGAATGTTGTCGACCTTTAGGCAGTCCCATTTTTGCATGATTCTCTACAAGGCTACGAGAAAAAGGCTGTTAATGAAGTGAAGATAAATGGCACCCGCTCTGCACTACAGAATATCGGATAGGCGTGTCTGCTGCTGGAGAGGAAAAAAAAAAGAAAAAGAGGGAGAAAAAGAAAAAGTTAGGGACTAATTTTCACCCTAAAGGGGCGCCTGACTCGGTTTTCGAAACATTAATTAAACGATTCGGAGTATTTTAGTACACAGTGAGTCACGTAAACTTGTCGAAATTAACACTATTAATAAATTCATTTATTATAAAGTCTCTTTTTGACACGTTTATAGTATAAAATGGGGTTTGAAGCTGACACTAGTGTCGCAACGGCAAAGACTATTTATTAGCAGAAGTTTTAAGTAAACATTCTCAACATACTAAGAAGTCTACAGAACAGCTCCCTTGGTAATGATTCTGAAGTTATGGCTAACCCGCTTTCTTAGAAAAGTTGAAACACAACAATAAGAAAAAATTGAAGTATCATTCCTTTCGCTAACATTGTACATAACGTTTGCTTTTTGTTCTCAGCCAGTGCAGCCAGTTTACTTTCGAACAAATGCACCAAGGAAAAGCCTTGCAAAAACGGCGGAGCCTGTATTAAAAGTGACGGCTTCTTCAAATGTGTGTGCCCAGATAATTTTTCAGGAGACCTTTGTCAAACAAAGAAAGGTACCCAACGTCAATAATATTTATTCTAAAACTGAAAACGCTATAACGAATTTGTTAAAGGATGTTCCAAAATAAATCTCTAAAAAGCAGCTTAGTGACCCTTACACAGCAATGCAAACAAATATTTTCAAACTCACTAATTATTCCTGTAGTTGTTAACCAACCAGAACGTCTCAGATGGTCAGGTGGATGAGTTTAGAAACCCAATAAAACGAGTTGAAAACCACACGTCTTTGGAAACGATTTCAAACTCGTGCGTAAAATGTTTCAAGTTAATTAACATATCATATGTTAATTAAGAAACATCACAGTCAACACAACAATATTTTGTCCCTACTCTATGCGATGTATGCAGAAAAGGTTGTGAAAAAAGGTAAAATTGCATTTTCCCATTGGTGTTAAAACAACGGCGCTGATAAACTATAAAATGTGTTTTTTTTTATTTTAATGCACATCAAAAGCTCGGGTTTCGTGTTTCATCAAGGGCTCCAAACACCTCGTTCTTTCATCATTTTCTCGGTGTTTGGAACCCCTGATGAAACACTCAGTTTCGTTGTTGATATATTACTTCCTAGCTCCTAGAATCCCATCAGTATCTGCAATTAATTAATATGACTATTTGCAATTAATTAAATAACGTCGGCTCGCAATGTAAGCTTGGGATAATTGTGGCTAGTCAAGTCAATTTTATGGTTTTCAGGAGATGCTGCAGAACAATCGGACACTTCTGCACTTGGAAAATTGCCTAAACGTGCTGCAGGTATGATAATTGGAGTTTTTTCAAATCATTTAATGAAAGGACTTAGCACCGAGATGTATACGAAATTGCCGCTCTAAAGTAAGAAGGTTAAGTTAATACTATACAATGAAGTTGATATGAACTGCGGAAATACTGAGGGAAGATATCTGTTTACAAACATTGTTTTTGTTATTTAAATTTCCAACCAGAGAAACAAAAGACGTCTTTGTTTCTCTTGCCAATAGTTCTCTGGTTGGCACATTAATAACAATAGGTGTAGGCACTGATAGTTTTCGCTATGCATATATCTTATTAACCAAGCGCGAGGGCCGTACTGGGAGAATATCGGCAGGAGGTCTAGACAGTACGGACCGAACGCAACGAGGTCCGTACAAAAAAGACCATGGGCCGATATTTTCCAAGTACAGTCCCGAGCAAGCTTGGTTAATAAGAGATTTATTACACGATTGAAATCCTATAGAGGTGGCCTATCCTATATGACTGGTTGTTTCCTGAGGTCTCCTCGCCTAACACCCTGTTGTATTTTTAACTTATGTTATATATAAATATTGGCATATTGTTGTTTTGTTAGCGTTATTTTTCCTGTT
>NC_090886.1:50674429-50684429 GCF_036669925.1 Montipora capricornis
TAATTCTATAGCGATCGTAGCGGTCATATGAAAACCACACTTTACATACACAGCCAGTTCTTTCGAATTAGATTGAGTATTTTTTTTTTACCATTCATGTAGTACTAACTTAACAGCTCGATTCTTACCCAGAACGACCGTATCTCGCAGACTTAGTGGAATGTCACTTTTTGGTAACTTCCGTGCACTTGAGTTTGACCACGCATCGCAAGTCGGTACCCACCTTACATTTCAAAACTTGCCAATGGTAACCTGTGACTGCAGTATACTATGCAAATGAAGAGTACACAAATTCGCGAAATTTCGGCGATATTTCGTAGATCTATTGTAATATTTCCATGTTGTTTTTCATATTCCATATTTAGTAATGATCGGTTCTGTTCCTCTCTCTCTCTTCTTTTTTTCTAGGCACTAAGAGTACAGCTGGCTTCGGGGGGGTAGCATATAAGGTCGCGAGCGTATTTATCCATCCACAGTACATTCCGAACCTTAAACCCCCTAGCCCGTTTGATATTGCCCTTATAAGGCTCGCTGGCAAGGTATTAAATATCCCGCCTGCGTGTTTGCCTGCTATGGGATCACCCATCACTAGTAATTTATGCGGGATTGCGGGTGAGTAGTACCGGAAAATAATGAAGAATTATGGTATTTCAACATACCGTTTCCTCACTTGTCTCCACACACAGAATGACAGTATTTGTTGAGGGAGTCTTATATCTCTGCTCGTTGATAAACCCTTGTGAATTCCCATCAGGAATTTGCATTTGTAGTTTTATAGAAGTTTATGTCTTAAGTTTGTTCGTTTACTCTGATAGCTTATTTGGCATTTGGTAACACAAACATATTTCATTATGCACCTGCCACAAATACAATAATACAGATATTTTACCACTACGAAATGGTTAAACATGCTCCATTGGTAATTTCTATTAATCTTTTCTGTGAGCGTTTTGACAAAGTAGTTGTCAGTTTAACACAAAAGGAAGCTTTCATTTGACTTAGCACTTTTAGAAAAAGGAAAAGTTAACTTGCTCCTTGTGCATTGTTGCGTTATATTGGCACTTGTGGGATTTTAAGAACACTCGCACTTTTCTCGTGTTCTCCTAAACTCAGCAATGCACTCGGGCGCGTTAACACTTTCCTTTTTAAATTCTTCAGTGCGTGCGTATTTTCAGGAATAGATTACTCGTTTTGGGCACTTCATTTACAATTTTATTTCTTACCTATGCCTGAAATCAGATTCGTGTGATCTTTGCTTTTTACGACGGCCCAACATACAGGTTAAATTGTGAAGTTAACTGGAAAGCTAGTCACTTCATTTCATTGTTGTCTACATGAGGTGATACACATATCTAGTCAATAAGCAAGTTGGTTTCCTGCACACAAAAATCATAACGCCTGTCAGCTCTAAATGTTACCAATGTATAGGAGAGGAAAGCTTCGAAGAAAGAATCGACTGATTGATTCCCGCTGTAAAGTATCATATGTTTAAGACTACATCAACCCAATTGACTTTCGATATATCTCGTTTTAACGCTGGTTAACAGGTTGGGGCCATGCGACAACTCCGATAAAACTCAGTCCCCCAGTTCTCCAAGAAACCCTACTGCCTATCCAGGAACCTTTCAAATGTCACAACATCGACCCCGTTATTCAGCTGTGCGCAGGAGGAGGAGGACAGAGCGCATGTACTGGTGACAGCGGAGGTCCTTTACTATGTTTCGACAATGGAATATGGGTCCTTGAAGGGATCACCTCCTGGGGCACGGGTGATTGTTTTCCTTTCCAGCCGAGCGTGTACACTCGGGTTAGTTCTTTCGTGGGCTGGATTCACTCGATCATATCAGGTAATAAACTAATTTAAGATCAAACTCCCAAGGATGTCTTCCAGCTTTCGCGCTCTCGAAATAGACTGCAGAACAGTCTCTCTGTTTCGTCTCGTATTTTTCTATTCGCAGAGCGAGGCCACAACGCCCGAGGCGCGATGCGGTGATTGCCACCCCAATCCCATCCGAAGTTTTTACGCTCAAAGTTGCACACTCAAGAACGAACTCGCGCTAAAACATGGGTTGTTTTGCAGTCTACTCTTGAAACGAAACGCATGTTGAAGAAAATCGACTTGGGACTTGTTAGATAGCTTTTACTCTCTTAGTCTTATTCATGTAGATATTTACAGTTTTTTTCTTTTTAATGATATGTATTTTTTGGTCACTTGATTTTTGCTACTTAATTTTAATTTGAGGGCCACTAAAAATTCAGTTGAAGTACTGTCCTGTGTTACCCTCTTTAAATAGAGTTGATTATTATTGTTATCATTATCATTATCATTATCATTATTATTATTATAATAATAATAATAATTATTATTATTATTATTATTATTATTATTATTATTATTATTATTATTACTTGAACGTGAGGCAACATTATTGTTTAGTCCACTAGAGAATTTCTAAATAGAACGTAGAAGGAATTCAGAACGGTTAAGGATTTTTAACGATCGTGTTAAACTTTATCTAAAATGCATAAATACTAATCTGTAAGAGTGATGGCCAAGTGATCAAACCTGAGTTATACTAATCTGTAAGAGTGATGACTTGTTGACTTCCGCAAAGCTTTTGACTTTGTAAACCATTCAATCCTGTTAGAAAAACTGAAAGCCACTGGAATATCGGGTTCTCTTTTTTCTTGGCTTGCCAACTATTTGTCAAACCGAAATCAGTTTGTCCAGATCTCTGGAAAGAAATCTGCCCTTCAACCTGTGGTGGAGTGCCCCGAGGGTCCATCCTGGGGCCTAGATTGTTCTCAATATATGTTAATGACTTGCCAGAATTTATATCTTATGGTAATCTCTATATGTTTGCTGATGACACCACAGTTTATACTATTGGTAAGGATACAGGTACGGTCATCTCTTCACTTCAATGTATTCTATCTCAGCTACACATGAGGTGTGCAGCCAACAGACTTATTGCTCATGAATCAAAGACTGAAGCAATGATAGTATCTAGATCAATCTTTATAGGC
Organism: Montipora capricornis; assembly: GCF_036669925.1. NCBI lineage: Eukaryota > Metazoa > Cnidaria > Anthozoa > Scleractinia > Acroporidae > Montipora > Montipora capricornis. The sequence goes on from NC_090886.1 coordinate 50,677,457, forward strand.
CCTCTGCCAGCTTTAAGATACGGCACCAAGACCATCGAGTTCAAGTCTTCATCTAAGTGTCTTGGCTTAACTATTGCCGTGACAATAAGTTATCTTGGCAGGATCATATTAGAAATGTTTGTAGTTTATTTAATAAGAAATTGGCTGTTCTGAAACGAATCAAATTCCTGCCTCAGTCCACCTTGGAATCTATTTATTTTAAATCAATTATTCCTAGTGTAGTATATAATATTGTTGTTTGGGGTTCTGTTTCCCCGTCACTTATGGAGGATATTGAACGTATTCATATGAGATCAATTAGGGTTGTTTGTAAGCTACCTATGACCACTTCAGCCGATGAGATCAAGAAATTGAGGCAATGGAATCCCATTTCTTTGTATTATGTTAAGAGACTGCTGGTTCTGACCTATCAATCTTATCACAGTTTAAATACTGAAGATCTAAACATTTTTATTTCTAAGGTAAAAACAAATTACAGCTTAAGGAATTCTCTAAATTTAGAAGTGCCAAGACCAAGATCTGAAATTGGCAGGTCTTCTTTTAAACACAGGGCTGCCTTGGCATGGAATCTTCTTCCGCATCATGTCAAGGAATGTGCAAACTTAAGATCGTTTAAGATTGGACTTAAGGCGAACAAGCATCTTCTAAATGGTATAAATTTTGCCAGAGGTTCCTGCTGTGTTTCTATGAAAAATAATGACTTTTTATATTTTTAGATACGAATTTATTACCTATGTTTTGTATGTAATTTATCTAAATTTATTGTAATTAAGAAGAAACTTACACTTTGTTTTCCTAAATTTATTTTTATATTTTAATGTGATTGTATTTAATTAGCTGTAGTTAGGCAGGTTCACATCAGGACTTCGGTCTTGCCAACACATTTAACCTGCATTGTAAATAAAGATGTATGTATGTATGTACGTATACTTTCGAAGTTCTGTTTGGTTTATCTCACTGAACTTCCTTGGCTTTATTTGTTTGGTGTTTGCCTGCCATTTTAATATTGTTAGCTTTTATATGTAACACGTTATACCACATCCAACACCAAGTTTCCTTTTTTTCAATCCAACTTTGTTGCAGCACCACAACCAGGACTTTTTCCAGGACCAGGCAAGTGCACTTGTATTTTGTGCTCGTAACTTGTCATGATACAAAACACCATAATATTACAAACAGCACGAAGGGCTTGCATACATACCTACCTAGAGATCCAAAAAATTACAAATGTTTTTGGAAAACTGAAAATATGTCGACTATGGTTTGAGGGTGCAAATCAACGTGATCTACGCATACCGTAAATGGTTCACAATAACTATGCAGGCATAATCAGAATTACAAGCACCTCTATTCATGCTCATGGTCGTGCTTTTGCTCAGTTCACGTTAGTTTTGGCCAAAGAAGACTAATCAAAGTACATTTTTCCAAACAGGTCGTTGATTTGTGCACAAGGTGTTCAGTGGTGTTCACGTTATTAGTGAAGCAGCTGGAATGTAGAGTATAACCTGGTAATAGGGGTAGAACTAAAAGTTAGTAAACGATGGCACTTGTTAAATACTATGAAGAACATCACTACTGTACAGTTGTAGTGATGTCTGAGCGAAACCTAGACGTTTTAGTGACGCCGAATAGAAGACCAATTTTAACTAGACGAGTTTCCAACATTCTCATGTGTTTTGTGGCCTTCTTTTTTTCCCATAGACCAACGTTTATCACAGTTCCCAACAGTTTAGAAGGGCTCTCAATCTAGAATACGCCCTCTTTCATAAGGCCTATGAGTTTTTCGGTTTTATATTGTAACTAGTTATAGGACAACTTCTCTGCTTAAGCCTTTTTAAAATTCGATTAGTAATATTGCACTACCTTTTATCATTTATATTAGTCTTTGTGCTAACCACCCAAAATTAAGAGGAGTATTTGCCTTGTTATCAAACAAAGGATACTCGCCAACTGACTTGTGTCAGTTGACTACACCTATCCCCGTTTTCTTTTGAACCTTTTATGGAACTTCTAGCTCACTCCATCAAAAGCTTTTGTTGTGTCGCTTCCTTTGACGTTTAACTTACGTTCAGCCATTACTACAACGTGTATTTCTTCAGTGTGCTTTAAACACCAACAACAAAAAAGAGCAATAAAATATCAAAAAATAAACAGCATTTAACCACATTTTTTTATTCTTTCGATTTAATTGTTTTACTACTATTCCCTCCATTGACGCCTGGAAGCAACTCTTCTTGTACTGGAGAATAATATGCTCAGATATACTAAATCGAATTTTAGGCTGTTGATTGTTTTTCAGGTAATAGGTTAAGAAATTTGCATCTGGACATCTGTAACGTTTCTTTATGTTGAATCTTCAGTTTTCAGTCTTTTGTTTGATATACATTCCTACAACACCAGATCAGCTGCCAGTAATAAAATTTTATGCGATGCCTTCCCGTCTAAATCTGTTAAATAATTCTTTTTCGCAACTCGGACGGTACGATTATGGAATGCCCTACCTGAAACTATTAGAAAGTTAAAGAACAAAAAAGTATTCAGAAACCAAATACATGAAGTGTTTATCAACATTCTGAGAACTGAAAATTTGTACCTCTCGACGTCTGCAATAATTGACACCATTAAAAATTTGAAGAGAAATCGTTTCTTTTTATAATATACCTGTCAATTTTTATGACTGTGGCATCATAATTAGTTATCCCATGCCTACCCGCCTCGATTAGCTATAGCTATTTGCAGGTAGTTATACAATTCTGTAATTGTTAATTGTTTTTAATAAAATGTTGTTGTTGTAGTACTTTGATTACTCCATTTCGATGTTTTTCGTGCACTGTTTTTTCAAACTCATGGGTGTTTTAGAATGACAAGGACTTTATTGTTATATAGAAGAAAAAGCTTCAGTGTGCTATGGTTTCCTGATGTAACCTAAGTTTAATCGCTTAAAGATCAAGCTTTCCTAGAATAAGTATGTTAACGAAAAGCTAAAAAAAACCGTCAGCGGCAGCCTTGAACATTTCCATTCAGGTATATCTAGTTAATATTTACTTACTTCTAAAGTACGTTTTTTTGTGTGTTTTGAAAACAAATAAGGATCACATTTTGACGCATTCTGTCCAGCCACTACAGTGACTGGTTTTAAAATCTACACTTTTGAAGTTTCTTTTATTTGAGCGAACCTAGACTTTCATTTTGAATGGTAACTTACCTGGTCTTTACTCTGAGCTCGAAGCCCGACCTTCAGTATCACAGAAACCGCCGTTTGTAGATGTATTAATTGACCAATTACAGCTCAGGGAGTGGACACATCAGATTTGAAAATGACGGTTAGTTAGTAACCTTCAATTGTACAGTCAGGAGGATAAGAATAAAGTGTCTGTTGATCCGAAATACAAGACTCTTCTCTGCCTCAAGATCGGTGGACAAGAACCTACTAAATACGTTCGGTAAAAACTGTGTTGATACTGTTTGTGTTCCTTATATTTTTGAAACACAAGATAGGCAACGCGCATTTCCCTTTTGTAAACGGTCGATGCCATTTTCGCGACACTTAAAAAAATTTTTAACTGTAAACGAATTTTTCCCTACTCAATTAAAGAAAAAGGAAAATTTGCAAGTAACCACCTAGTATCGAACCCGGAACCTCTGTTTCCTGACATCCCTCTTATACCACTTCACTACCAAGGTTGATCCGCCAGATCTCCCAAATATTTAATTATAAAACGTGACATTCTTAAACATTAATAATAGAGCTGCCCCAAACATCAAATAAGAGCTAACCGCAAGCAAACCAGTGTGAATATGAACAATTAAGCATTTCGTAAGTGCATTTTACTCCATCAACAAATTATACCAGTTTCTACCTTGTCCAGCCCTAAACTAAAGTAGATATGGCATCGTTCATTCTGAAAGGCTTGGTTACCAATGGTGGCATCGACCGTTAAAAATGGCATCGACCGTTTACGAAAGGGAAATCAGCATAGGCAACAGCACTCAATGAAGTGAAAAAAGGGAAAACACGATAACGTATCGTTCCCATACAGTTTTGTTTCCTGTTAGTTGTGTCCCTGGTCGTCGCGTTTTAATTTGCAGTAGTTTCAATAACCAAAATCATTTAGATAATCCATCTTTGATATCATTTCAACAAGGCTGATATAATTATAACAGGGAACAAAAGAATTTTTCACGCCAAACAAATCATCAGCAGTTGAAATATATTACAAAAATTTTGACTCACAATCCGATTGGCTTAGGAGGCCTCTACGATCAATCGATAGAAAACCTTTGTAGAGTTCGCGATTATTCATGTATCTTTGCCAAAAATCATTCGTACAAGTCATACTATAATAACATTCTCGAATCTGATTGGTTCTTAGCGCGTCCTATTTTTCACCAAATTGCAGCGCGCGCGCTAAAGTGTTCAATAACAAAATTCGCGTGTCGCTCGCGTAGAATTTAGTTCCTTCTTGTGACTAAATACTATTTATTCTTATCTCCAAAACCTTTAAGAAATGGCTCTTCCCAGTGAATTTTTTCATAGAGATGATAAATCGTTAACAGGTTTATCTTTTTCCGAAATTTTTCTTCGAATTTTTTTTACAGTTACGATTCATTGGTAACAGGACTGAGTGTCGTCCAATTTTGTCTGTAATCATAATCGTGATTAAACAAACGCGGTTGTCTGATTTTGTTAATCACTCGTACGATTACAAGCCGAATTGGACTCCGCTCAGTCTTATTATCATTACAAATCATCAATAAATCAGTCTTATCGTATTACAATAAGGCTATTTTAGTACGACTTTGATGGTTCACTCGGGGCTTTGTTCCTCGTTAAAATTGCCAACCGATATAGAAATGGCAGAACCAAGAGGATCCAGCCTTGTGATTGTGACTTCGTGGCTCCATACTATGGACCTCCAACTCAAGTTTCCTTTTTTCTAATTTCAAATTTTCCTGCTTAAAAGCAATGCCTTATATTGTTCAGCGAGGCCCTGGTCTTGAGTGACTTTGTGCAGTTTGTGATTGTTTTGTTTAAAGCCGCACACCTCCTTCGAATTCCTGCGCGCAGGATCCCGAACGATAAGATTTACAACTTCAGTGACCTCTTCACAAAACTCGAGCTCGTCCGTGTCAACTTTGTCGACAACTCCATTAACAGCCACTTCGAAAGGAGCTTCCGCAGCTACGAAAGAAAGAAGGAAACAACTCATAAATGCACAAGTGGACTGATCCTAGCTCGGTTAACGTCCGAGTAAACATTGAAAACCACAAAATAGCATGCGGCTAAAAACTTGAGCTTGACTCAGTCATTTTTTTCCGTCTAGCTGCAGTTTGGTTTTTCCGTGACGGCCATATTTCCGTGGGATGCCTGTGGCAGGCCACGGTAAGTTTTTGGTCGAATTTCTTTTTCATCGTCAAGGCAAAACGGCAAATTAGATGAGAGACCCTGGGAACGAGGTTGTCTGGCAAGGAGTGTAATTTCCAAGCATATAATTTCTGCGATTCGGGCAAGGAACATTTCACGATTCTGGCAAGGAGAGGAGATAAACATGAACAGAAGGTAAGACATTTTAGAAGGCATTTCGACATTGTGTGTTAAATTGAATATCATCCGTTCGGTGTTACGCACCGGCATCGAATTCACTGTTCACTAAGCCTGCCAAACGAACCAACGAGTTCAAGCACCAAACCTGCGTGTTCATCCGGCCAACATCCCTAACTGCTTAGTCTAAACAAGAAGTTTGAAGCAACTTTGAAACACGATATTCATTGCATCAGTGTTTTCACAAATCAAGGAGTCCATCACGGAAAATATCGACAAAAAGCAATTCAAAACTTGGCTCAAATATTTGCTGGTTTGCAATATTGAAGAAATTTATAAAGCCTCGTGAGTTTTACTCTATCGAAATTTTCGCAGTTCAATTCATGAGTCGACAATCATGCTATGTGATGTGTAAAGTTTTGTTTTTTGCCTAAGGATTCTTGCTGACATTGAGCTTACCTGTTTACCAGAACGCACATGTAAATAGTGTTTGCGAGAAGGTTTATTCCATTCGATGTTTATATTATTTTCAGTGTTCCACAGTTAACATTTATAAATATAAAGGGAAATGTGTGTTAAGAAGAATTCCTTATGCTTCCGATAGACTTTAATCCTTTCGCTATCTTGAATAAACAGGGATACGTTATCAATGGGAATAATATACCAGTTGTGTTACGGTGAGTTACGTTTTTCTCTCCTCTCACACAAGCGAGCTTACTTCAGTTCTTTTCTCATACAAAAAGAGCGTCTAATTATATAACAGCCTCATAATATTTTGGCAGATTGGTACGTTCATTGACGGCCATGCAGCCTTTCACAATATTTTATTCTTCAAATAAGTAAAACGTTTCGTTACCATGCATGTCTTAAGATTTTCTGGCAGTTCTCGCGATCTCAACGTAACAGATCACGTAACAAATCTAGCCTCAAAACAAATTCCATTTTTCACGTTGCAATATTACTTCTGCCAGTCTGACTTTTCCGCCGGCCTACACTATTTTCCACTACAAGCACAGTGACAATTCTTCAACACTTTCTTCAGGGATTTTGATGGCCGATCTAACTGATTAATCGTGGCACTTAACTTCACAATTCATTCCAATGCTACGCTCCCTAGCCCAAGCATCCCACGGAACCGCCTTTTGGCGTCTTGTTGTTTAAATCTTCACCCGCTGGCCGAGTCCTCGCTCAGACTTGCAGCTGCTTGGCTTCGGCGCCATTTTCAAAAATTTGTCTCTTCATTGTTGCTACGTAACATGTATCACGGTAGCTACGTGATGCCCGTTTCAAACGCCGTGCTAAAGTCGTGCCGAACTAAATACAATTTGGCTCGACTGTAGCACGACATTGGCCGTTTTTATGCCATTGAGAGACGTTAAAGTTGTTTAGAAAACATTAACGTCTAAGACGTTAAAGGCGTCTGGTGTAAAA
>NC_090886.1:50689429-50691929 GCF_036669925.1 Montipora capricornis
TTTATTATGAGATTATCACTGGCTACAAGTGGCTTAATTGTAATGCATTGTTGAAAGCCGAAACTAGTACAATATTCACAATATTCAAGACACCCCGTGAACTAAAGTGAACTAAAATATAGTATCTCACTAAAGCTCTAGGGGCTATTTGCCGATTAAACATAGTAACTGAATGTGGTGACAGAAATCATCGCAATCTTTTTCCTGTGTAATAATTATTTTTTCAGTTTCTTTTATTTTTGGTTTCAATTTAAGGCTAACACGTGTTGCTACAACAGTTCGGTGTGGGCGGCTTCAGCAGGTGTCATGTCACCGGTGACATCCTTAAATCCTCCAACCTCATGTGCTTCGACCTTTATTTTGAGCCTTTTCCCTGCCTTCACGTTGTCCAGGTACACGACACGGATAGTTAGATCATTATATTCGTGGTAGTACAGAGCGTTGTTCGTGAGGTCCTTAGCCACTTTCCAGGAGGTGTAGTCTGCAAAGCGTTCTTGTTTCTCGTGATAAGCCACGCCTTTAGGGATGTCGACCGAATTCGCCGGCGAATTCGGCGCCTGTTTTGACTCGAGTAGCGGAGTTCGCCAAAGTGGCAGCACGTACCAGCCTTAACGTAGGTGTCAAGTCACCAGGAATTCCAAGGAAACCGCTACCCTCACCAAAAGGTTTGAACGGAGTTCCACCCAAAACAAAGTCCTCGTGAGGGTACTTGGACATTTGAACGTAGTTACGAATATTCAGCATGTGTAAGTCGTAAGGATAGTGCAGTTCTAAGGTGTAGTGCAAAGCTTTTTATCAAAAACCAGTGGAAACGATTCCATCTTTAGCGCTTCACGCACTTCCTTGATCGTTGAGAAGTTCCCCAGAAGCCAAGGGGCAAACTCGAGTTGGGAAATCGCCATTCCACATTTGTCCATTGGGATGATCCTATGTTGTGAACACGATAATAGTAGTAAACATTCAATTCTACACCAGCTATTTTACCGATTTAGAGGCCGGAATTATGAGTCATGTGCAGGTGACCCTTTTTTACGTATCTCAGGCAAAGACTAGTCCAATGATAAGTTATTAGGCAAGAAACACTGTTGTTATTGGACATAAAGAAATGAAATGCGAAACTTCTTAAGAGGGGTCTCCCTACGTGTTTTAATACATATAGTAAAGTACTTCAGAAGACCAGAGACATTGACCACCTATTGACTTGCAACCAAAACACCCGTCGTTTTATTTTATTTTATTTTTATCGCAGGTTATTCCATCTAAAGTTAATTCCCGCAATCTAACTGTATATACCAAACTTGGCGTTTGTTACGAACATAACCCTGTCATAGAAACCATGGCCAGTAACAACTAGGAATTTCAGTTATGTTCGGCTTAAAATGTTCCACGTTTCTCAAATCTGGCAAAAGCCGGGGAACAGAAGAGAGCCCACCGACAGTCCAGCGCTATTAATTCCATCTGCACCAATTGGAAGTTTAAAAGCATTCAAGTATGTGACAGTGTGCTTGTGTTTCCACTTTAAGGGAGTCGGATGACTAGCGCAGTTCGCTGGTAGAGCTGCAGTTCGGAGATATCCCTTTGGTTCCACTATGATGTTCGACGCGAGGGTGATCATGAACTCCATGGTTCGGCCAACGATAATTGAGCTGTCTTCGGCCTTCACTCGAATCTCGGTACAAGCTCTCGTGGCCAGAAAGAGATATGGCAGCAGTTGAATCACAACAAGGATCTTCATTGTTATTTAAATCCGGATGAAGACTGCCTGAAGGAGAAAATAGCTCCTCTGTAAGCAAGATACTTATAAGTTGATTAGCAATGTCAATTAGAGTCGAAACACAACGGAATGACTCTTTTTAAGGAGCAATGATAGCACAGTCGGTTAGTGCGCGGCCTTGGTGCAAGAGGTCCTGAGTTCGATTCCCGGATCTCGCATCCTTGTTTCAACTTCTTTCCTTTCCGTGTGGCTAAGTAGCTTTAAATACCTGTAAAACGGAGCACTGATGGAGAGGGGGGAGTAAAATGAGCGCACCGTCGACCTCAGGTTTGTCAGTTGAATTACTGTTACGAGTTATCGACGTTAAATATGGTTGCTTTACTTTTACTTTACTTTACTTTTTCTCCTTAATATGTAAGCTGATGTTCTTTTATGCGAAAATATGAGAGAAAAGAGAACACAATTTCTTAAGAATAGCAATTCCCTCTTTCCCCGGTGAACTGTGAAGTGATAAAGGCCGGTTTTCTTTAGAAAATGTTAATTTATAAGATTTTACATAAGCTCGCTTCTAATAGGCCCTTTGAACGATCCAGTCACATGGTACGGAGTTAATTATGCTGCGACACAACTTAAATTGTGGGAGTTCCAAAACAAAGGAAATTCGGGCTGGACTGGGACGAGTCCCTTTGTTTTAAAAGTCCCATGAGTGTAACATGAGTTCCAGCAAAATTTATTCGGTACCATGTCACCAAATCGTGCAAACGGCCTATTGCCCTCATCTTTACT
>NC_090886.1:50704429-50709429 GCF_036669925.1 Montipora capricornis
AAATCATTCGTTCTTTTGGATGAGTCCAGGGAAGAATCCCATCAGGTGTATAAATCATTCGTTCTTTTGGATAGACCTAGGAAAAAATCCCATCAGGTGTATAAATCATTCGTTCTTTTGGATGGATCCAGGGAAAAATCCCATCAGGTGTATAAATCATTCGTTCTTTTGGATAGACCTAGGGAAAAATCCCATCATGTGTATAAATCATTCGTTCTTTTGGATGGATCCAAGAAAAAATCCCATGAGGTGTATAAATCATTCAATCTTTTGGAGAGATCTAGGGAAAAATCCCATGAGGTGTATAAATCATTCGTTCTTTTGGATAGACCTAGGAAAAAATCCCATCAGGTGTATAAATCATTCGTTCTTTTGGATGGATCCAGGGAAAAAGCCCTTTAGGTGTATAAATCATTCGTTCTTTTGGATGGATCCAAGAAAAAATCCCATGAGGTGTATAAATCATTCAATCTTTTGGATAGACCTAGGGAAAAATCCCATCATGTGTATAAATCATTCGTTCTTTTGGATGGATCCAAGAAAAATCCCATGAGGTGTATAAATCATTCAATCTTTTGGATAGATCTAGGGAAAAATCCCATGAGGTGTATAAATCATTCGTTCTTCTGGGTGGATCGAGGGAAAAATCCCATCAGGTGTATAAATCATTCGTTCTTTTGGATGGATCCAGGGAAAAATCCCATCAGGTGTATAAATCATTCGTTCCTTTGAATAGATCTAGGAAAAAATCCCATCAGGTGTATAAATTATACATTCTTTTGGATGGATCCAGGGAAGAATCCCATCAGGTGTATAAATCATTCGTTCTTTTGGATGGATCCAAGAAAAAATCCCATGAGGTGTATAAATCATTCAATCTTTTGGATAGATCTAGGGAAAAATCCCATCAGGTGTATAAATCATTCGTTCTTTTGGATGGATCCAGGGAAAAATCTCACCTTGTGTATAAATCATTTGTTCTTCTGGGTGGATCGAGGGAAAAATCCCATCAGGTGTATAAATCATTCGTTCTTTTGGATGGATCCAGGGAAAAAGCCCATCAGGTGTATAAATCATTCGTTCCTTTGGATAGATCTAGGAAAAAATCCTATCAGGTGTATAAATTATACATTCTTTTGGATGGATCCATGGAAGAATCCCATCAGGTGTATAAATCATTCGTTCTTTTGGATGGATCCAGGGAAAAATCCCATCAGGTGTATAAATCATTCGTTCTTTTGGATGGATCCAGGGAAAAATCCCATCACGGCAGTCATATTAACAAGTAAACTTTGACTTACTTCTTGACCGTTTGGATACTTTTTCATCTCCATTCCTACCAGTATTTAAGCTTGAATCAGTACACAGGTCTTTAGAGCAATGTTTGTTGTCCTGGGTGGCCACATAAGTTCTTTGGTGTCGCGTGATGTCGTCAATTCTGCCCATGTTTGTCCTGTATTTAGTGGCCGTTTCGCTCATTAAGAAGTGTTCGTTTCGCTCATATAAGTTCGTCATGGCCGACAAATAAGACACATTCTCATCAAAGCCTAGCACATTAGCATAAGATTTACTCATTTTCGGGTCACTCTCCAGCAAGCTTGAATTTATATACCCCCCGTAAGCTTGAGGGGTCGAAGAGCAAACGCTCATCTCCTCGTCATGTTTAACGCCTGGGCGAGTCAAGGGCTCCTGAAATTCAGTTTTCAAGTTGACCATAGTACTAAAGTCAACTCCACTTCAATTTAGGGAGACGCTTGGTATTAATGGTCGTGTAAAAGCTACAAAATCAGCCCAATGCAATGCACAATCAATGCGGGCTGCCACGATGCATGCACTCACGCTGATTGCGCGGTTGCTATTTCAATATGGCGATGGGCTCGGACTGCGCGGTTACTATTCCAACATGGCCCCGTGTTCGGGCAGTCTCGTTCGGGCCGACTAATTACAAACAGTGTCTACACCTGAGTGAGTGAGTGACACATTTGCATATCGGAGTCCCCGCAAGAAACCTGTTTCTACGCTTCGCGTATCCACGAGTTTAAAAAGGGGTAAAAAATTGAAAAATACACGACAGATGTAACAAACTGCTAAATAAGCATTTTTTACATTACTGTTGGCATTGGGGACACTTTAAAGAACACATTCCATTGACAATTGAATGTATAACACATGACAAAATACACCAAATAGCAAATTGCAGTTATATTTACACCCACCAAATCAAGGCAAAAATGCTGACGTCAGCAATTTTTTATTAAAACCGGTTTATTCTTGTTAGATGAATTGTTACTGATGCCTCTATATCCAGAATTGTTAAGTAGTTGTTGCCAGTCATTTGTGGGAAGTTTCATGCTTTTATCAAAAAACGCACAATTCCCCAAATTTTGGCGCCTTAACTACTAGACTAGAATCGTTGATGATGTCAAAACCACGAGTGGCTTTAAAATGCCGATTTAATCCAAATCTGAGGCTGTTCAATGTGCTCTTTGAATAAGAAGTGCCATCCGCTTTTCGAGCTTCTGCATAGAACAGCTTTAGCACGTTCGCAAGCGTATCTTTCGTTTGAGGTTCATCTGCTGTTTTTTTCGTTCAAATACTGACTTTGTGGCCCTTTTGGTGCTTTTTGCATCTTTATCATCAAGAAGGAGATTTAAATCTTCTTCTGATAATGTGGCAAACCTTGATTTCGACTCCGCCATGACAAAACTGATCAAACTTCTGGCTAGTGTGTTAGTTGACGTCACTTCTGCATGCCTAAAACTGTTGTCTGTAGGTATGACGTAACATTTACATATATAAAATCTATTGTCTGCAGGTATGACGTATGAGAAACAGGGCAAGCAAGAATGAGCTGCTCGCTTATAGCCAATCAAAATCGAGCTTGTGACACCAATGTGAAATAATTAAATATGGTTGTACATCGTGTAGACCTAGTTTCTCTAGTATAGAGTGAATCCGGATACCATCGGATTCGTGTGGTAAGTCGAATTTGATTTGAATACCCTACGGGTAGATGGGGAAATGTTTGAATTCGGAACGAAAAAGTTGCGGATTCCAAGATTTCCGTATGCCTGTCGACTGGGCCTTACTCGTTGGGTAAGAGGATGTGCTGCCAACCTCTCCGCTAGAGTGATGAGGCCGGAACATATTAATTTTTTTGATAATCTTCAGGGTACCAATGCATAAAGTAACGCCATAACTGATTATTCGATTCTACCTACAACCTCGGGCAAAACCTGTTGAAACACATTACAAGAATACCTATTTTTTGCGCTCACCCAGACAAAAATGCTTACTGTCGCAAATTAAAAGACTGTTTCCCCCCTCCCCTATTGCAATGTTGTTTGCGGTAACACAAGAAATGCACACTTGAGCTGCTAATCCGAAACAACATTGCACCAGGGGTGGGGAGGGGGGCGAATTTGTTTCTTTTGGACACCATGGTACCATGGCAAGAAATTGGATTGAAATGTCTCAACAGTTTTGTCCGGGTTTGTTTGACATGGCATATTAATCAAATTGCTGTATCTTCGCAATGGAAGTTCAGAAGATAGTGATTTTTGGCCCAGTTATTGCCCTTTCAATGAGCTTTCGAACAAATTAACGGAAACGCCAATTAAGCAATTACAATGCGTCAATTGTGACGTCCAAAATAAGCCGATTTCTTTAACGGCTTTCTACGTACACAACAAAGAAATCATGGTGTTTAATGGTGAAATCAGCCTGTCCAAAAGGGCTTATATTAAGTATTTAACACAAGGAAAGAAATTATCGATCAAGGATATAGCTCGACAATGCCATGTTTCACGAGCCACGGTCTATAGCATAAAAAAAGACGAGATAATTGACCGCGATCAAAGAAAGGAGTGCAACAGAGATTTTGGAGGAAGGCCACGTAAACTGAGCTTGCGAGTGGAACGCCACATTCTACGAACTTTGTCCAGTTTGAGACACGAAGAGGGTAATTTTACATCCATTAGGCTAATGGCGAGAGCTGGGATAAGCCCAAAACATGTGAGCAACAGAACAATCAGGCGTTTCAGAGTTGTCGATTTTTTGAACGTGTCCAGCGATTCTCGATATTTCGAGTCAGTGACTCTTAAGGCAACAAAAAAAGCAAGTGACGCAATTGAACACCAACCCAGGGTCTGGCCAGTACCTAACGCATGCGCACAGCCATATAACCCGGGCAGTGGCAGCCATAGCCAATTGCAGAAACGTGAGAGGACTGGGACGAGTTTCTTATATTGGTTAGATTGAAAATCTCAACATTTCAACTGAAATGATACTGAATTAAAAGCTACCCAGCCAAGTTTGAGAGATTTTAGCGGAAAATTGTTCAAATGGGAGCCTCGCAAAAGTTGCAAAATTCCATACAAATCCTTATGATTTTGTAGCTTGTCTACCCAATCCATACAAACTCTCTATTTTAGGTGATATTTAAGGAGCTACCATTTTGCCATTTTCCTCCTCTAAATACTTCTTTTCTCGTTAAAGAGTCTCGAATTTAGTTGATCTTTCATTTGAACATCTTAGTTTTTCAAGCAAACGGAAAACAACCATACTCTTTCTCAGTCCTCTCAAGTTTCTGCAATTGCCTCATGCCTTGTTAGGACTCATCAGCATGGCATAGACTACAAGCCCTATGAACTCTGTCCTTTACTGCCGAGGCGGGTGCAAACCACCACTTTAAGCGCCATTTCCACACAGCACTGTGTGAGCTGGTGGCTGGGAACCTCACGGCAGTTCTCCCACGCATGTGCTGGGAAGGTGGATCAGCCTTAAAGTGCCCCTCTGATCAAAAAAACCACTTCCTTTTTTCCTTCAGATTTTGAACGGAACGTGTGTTTGCTTAACACCTGACTGGCAAAATTTTGAGCTTTGATTTTTATCCAAAGGCCGTTTACTTTGAGTGTAAGTTTTGGATTTCACGGTCCGTCATTACTCACGTTCAATACTTACCGATTGGACCTCAGACGGTTGGATCTAGGGAAAAGTGA
>NC_090886.1:50714429-50721929 GCF_036669925.1 Montipora capricornis
GTTTATAGTGCTACGCGGCACAACATTCATGTTTACCCTTACTTTATCTTCGCCTCGATTCACCACCTAAATCGTCCCCATCTTCCTCTTTCGACCTCGTAGCGCAGTCGGCAGAGTAACGGTAGATGTAATCCAGAGGTGGTGGGTTCGATTCCCACCGATGTCAAAAGATATTTTTCTTTACCTCCTATGGTTACCTGATTCCCTTTACTAGGGCTAACGCCCAGTGGGTTATTCATGGGTTCAATTAGCACTTTAATTTACTTTTCAGAGTTAATTCTCTGTTACACCGTTTGTATGCCTTCTACAGTTGAGTTACACAACAATAGGCCTTTCGCAACAAACAATCACATGGTACAAAATCCGCCATGTGGAAGGGCAAACCTCATTATTATTCCCGCACTGGGACATTAACACAAAGGCCAGTCAAGCTTGACTGATTGAAGTCGCTTTGTTTTAACTTTGTTTTTGAGTCACACAAGCAGCATGTAACATATGCTTCCGGTTAGTACACACTTGAGTGAAATGGATCTGCTTCATTAATAAATTGCCATCACAAAATGAAACTTATGCCTACTACTGTTGTTTAACAATTGAGTTACACGAGTAGCATGTACAGTGCTTCTGGTTCCACACTTGAGTGAAATTGATCTACTTCATAGGGGCACCCAACGAATCTGTTCCTCACATTATCTGTTCCCCAGGGGAATCTTGCTGGCTGGCAAAAATACAGGTGTTTCGATGAGCTGGCTGGGAAATTTTGTTATTGATAGAGGTTTTGCCTGGGAATTACTGACTTTTTCTAGCATTTCAACCCGAGCTGGCTGTAGAAACTCTGAAGACTGAGGACGACTAAAAAAATAATAATTATTAAAAAAAATAAAAAGTAAAGAGAACCCCTTCCCTCTCCCAGAGAGTAGTCACAAACATACGACGGCTGGTCAGAGTGATTCGCTTGCGCAAAAAACCCGTTTTGTCCCGGTTTTGTCGCTTTCGTTCGGTCGTTTTGGATTGAGGGATTTGAAAGCGCGCGGAATTCCTGGCTGGGAAATAAATTTGATCAGCTGGCTTGGAAACCAACCAATTTTATCTAGCTGGCTGGGAAATTTCTTGTTGTGTCTTGCTGGGAAAAAGGAACAGATAATGTTTTCCCAGCAACACTGAAAAACACCCGAAAATGCCTTAATAACATTTATTTTCATTAACTGGGGTATAATAATACATTTTACAACAAATTGGTCGTTGGGTGCCCCTGACTTCATCGCTATCACAAAGTGAAACTAATGCCCACCTCTGATGATTAACAATTGAGTTAGACACTAAGTAAAACTGATTTACTTCACTACTGCCAGCAGTAACTAATGCTTAAACTCTGTTGTTTAACAATTGAGTGATGATTTTATTCTGCCTTTGTACTGAGATGTATAAAAATAGCCAGTTACGTACCGTACAAGCTTATGCTCAAATTTATAAAGGGTAGCATCAATTATACATCAAAACAATGGCTTGGTTAATTTTAATAAGAATTAGTGTCTTCGCTCCGTTTTGCTTTTTTAGTCATTTCCTTCTAGTTGGCATACATCTACCATTTTTTGGTCTGCTTTTCACGGACACAGGTTCATCAGTTTACTTACTGCGACGATAAATCAAGTCTTGCCGGCATTCTTTCTTAACTTCAACGAGATTCGAACCCGTGACCTCTGCGATACCGCTGCGATGCTCTACCAACTGAGCTATGAAGAAGCCTTGCCCCCTCTTATGTCCTCAATGAAAGGACACTACGCTTGACGCTTATGCTTGCTTCTCCACAATTGTTATTAACTTCTGCTCCAAACTGTGGCAAACGGAAGCTAATTGAAAGATGAAAATAGCACTGCTCATTTTGATGTTAACAACGTTTTGTCCTGCTTTTGTCTCGAGACGCATAAAAAAGCTCGACCTCTAGAAGCCTGTATGCCCTTTTCGAGAAACTTACTGTCGAGATCACTACGCTGAGGAGAAGGGAAGACTCCTATATTTGCAAGTAAGCTTAACCATCTAACGATTCCTGCAAAGTTCACTGAAATTCAAGAAGGATAAGTGTACTGAGATGGTTAAAGTCACATTTTAACGTTGTTATTTTGAAGTCATTTTATGATCATTATTAACGCATTAGTTTCTATTTAAACTGAGTGGAATCCATCAATTTGACGAAGGGTTTACCTTGTGCACACTTTCTCTCGGTATTTTTTGTCGCCAAAGTTATAACCATAGCCTTTTGGCATCAGTTTGATTTTTTTTTTTTTTTTTTGTTATTTTGAAAACTAGCCAAATTAGTTTTGATAAAGTTGCAACGCATCCACGCAATGTTCTTATTTTGTCGTGATAATGGTTTTCGATGAAGTCATGGTTGTTTCTTGTTGGTTTTTAACGAGGTCATCTGGTGTATCCATGATTGGTTTGTTGCCTTTATGTCGTTCGCTTCTTATCTTTTTTTTGGCTGTCGACCGCTGTGCCGGATGCAGCTTCTACTCCAAGCCAGGTTTACATTACCGTCATATTCTATATACACACATTGATGCGACACACTACTGTTACTACACACCCTTATTTTCCCACCAAAATTAACACCTGCTGTGTCATGTTGAGTAAGGGTTCTGTTCAAACTTTCCGCATTGTTTTCTAATTTATGCACTACCCTATTTTAGACATTCTCATTGGTTACGTCATTTTATGACTACCTGTCAAAATGACTCTGAAGTAGCGGATACTACTACTCTCAACTAATTAATTAATGCACTTAAGTTGATTTTCTCACTTCCGAGAAGCGCCCAATTAACTATATTAATTACTTGATCGACCAAAATAACTGTTATTTTTAAGGCTTCAACAACTCTTCCCTCTCTCTTTCTCTATCTTTCTCTTGAAAACTCCAATCTCTATAACTTTGCAAAAGCCCAAATTCAAGATACTTTTAGAAACTTTCAATTTCAAGTTCGATGTACTCAAACTGTCACATGACTACAATTGGTATGAAACGCTCGCCTCATCCTTCGCCCCGGAAGACTAAGAGCCGTGAACAAGCCAGGGCAATTACAACTAATCCCAAACTTCTTTTGTATAACAGAGGAGCTACTATACTGGGTTCAGTCCAGCTCATCATGAATACAGGCTACTATAGCTTGGTTTTCGCAATACCGCTTACAATGATCGTTTTGATCCTTATTTCCGCTTGGTATATATTGAATCGCAAGGTGCCAAATTCATCCCTCTGGCTCGCAGCAAACGCCTTTCCCAATATAATTGAGAAGAAAACGGACGAAAATAGACAGACTACATGGCAAGTAAAAGATACCGATCTCGAAGAGGGAAGCGCGCTTCTGTCCAAGATTATAAGCATTTCTTGGTTGTTCGCAACACTAGATGCATTTACATTGATAATGTTCTTTTACCTTTTACTGATCAACGTCAGCTACGATTGCGACCCAGATGAGAAAAGTAAAGATTGTTTTGAGTTCAAACGTTGGGATATAGCGCGTATGTTTTCCAATGTTCCAATCGATTGTTCAAGCGCTGCAATCCTGAATGGATCGGTGAAAGTCGTGTGTTACGAGATTGTCTTCGATATCAGCAAAGCGGTTGGTGTAAGCTACGGTGTTTTTAAAATATGAATTGATGGGGTGCAGCTCTTGGCGACTTTGATACTGATGAAAAAGGATACTAAATTGATTACCAAGTTAAAAATTGTCACGGTGGTTGCCTACATTGGCTTCTCCGTGGCGATTGCGGTTGTTCAATCTACTCAGTTGCGTGTCTATCTCGTGTCCAACATGTTGGTTACCACATTTCAAGCGTCAACAATTATTGTTGCTGCATGGATATTTTTATTCCGTTTTCCTTGGAAAGATCTGTTCGAAGAAATAAAAGAACGAGACCTTGAAGACGTGGAAAATCTGGTGCGAGATCCGGAAAACAGGAACATTGCTGATTGAGATCAATCTCTTTGAAAGGTTATGCGAGAAGCATCACAGATGTGAAAAATACGTAAAGGCTGCGAAACGATTGGGAAATCTGGGTTTGGTTCTTCAAATCTGGAATTTCGATTTCAAATCGACACAAAATCGAGCAACATTATTGGCCGTTGGTTTTTTCATTGAAATCTCTTTCCCCAGAACGGAATTCCACATTACCATTCTCGAGTTTAAAACTAGTGATTAACCAACGATTTCCCCTAAACATCATAAAATGACGTTAGATAGCCCGTTTATAATCTTTTATTTTGGAGGCTGTGGTAATAGCTAGAACATAATCCGCCACAGCATCAAAGGAAAGATGGTAAAACACAACTTTGTTCATTCAATAAATTTCCAACCTTATTACTTTTACGTAAACTTGACCATGTACAACAAACAAATTTCGATTATGATCATTAATTTACTTGATATCTCCTTTGAGACGTGGATTTCCACTTAGGAGACTTGATGATAATCAAGATGCACAAGAAACCAGACCTCGATTGTTCAAAATGTGGATAATGCTTTCCACCAATTGAGTTGTCCAGTGGATAGTGATTTATCATTGGATAAGTTATTGTAGTTCTCGCGAATTGTGGATAATTCTGGTTTGTGGTTTCCGGATTCCGGTTTTCGGTTTCAAGATTCCGGATTGTGGATTCGGATTCCGGATTCCTGCTTTTAGTCCTGTAGTGTGTTAATAGCCTTGACCTTATTAAATACGGTAGAAAAGACAACTTTGCTATGAAATATACGTGTACAGTTATATCACAAAGGAACTTGTAAACCGTGAAATACGTCTGTATTATTCAGTGTAAGATGTAGTCTGAGAGTGCGCGCCGCATGTATACTCTGCAGATTTCCCGAACATGCTTGTTTCATAATTTGGTCTAACTACATGGAATTAGGTCTGACTTCCAATTCTGTATTGATGGAGGGTTAAAGTCAAAGTTTTAAAATGGTTAGCTTTCCTGTTGAGTCATTTTTCGTTGACTGTAATGATCTTGGCAGTCGGAACTTCAAACTGAGAATGTCGTAGCAAATACCCCTTAATTTGCAAGGTTCTGAAGAACTATTGGAGGAGTGCGTTTCGTCATTTCTCATTGAGCATAGAATTGCCGAAAAAACTGACCTGTGGTTGATCGTGGGTGTTTTAAACATGTTTGCTCAGGTGGCCCAATTAGTATAGCTGATGACATGATTTCGAGTTTGCTAGAAATAAGAACAAGTAAATATCTCAGACTAACAAAATTGCACGAGCCCGCGGGGCTGATAATATACATAAAAAAGGTGTAAAGATAGAAAAGCAAAACAAATGAAAAGGTGGCAGCACGTGCTTCAATTTCTATCTCCTCATTTGCATATGCGAGATCCGGTGAGAAAGCGCATGCGTGGTGAAGATCATGAAGGAAGATCCTAAGGATTTACGCTGGAGTTATCGTTTTAAAATCTCTTGCATCGACGCTTCAGCCATTCTACTAGTTTCCTCTACTTACAGACGAAAGTCTGTACGAGGGCTAAAGTATTCTTTGAGATCGAATTTTCAATTACTGGTTAAGATTTATTCCATTTAACGGCCATGTCTCAAGACCACGAGAAACTACGCGCAGCCGCCGTAGTAGAGTCAATTGCCGAACGTCACATATCTGCTGGAGAAGCTAAAAGCTACTGAAAAGCAGCCCCAAAAGGGTGTTAATGCTGCTGAAACAACTGCCCGAAAGGGAAAAAGCCCTGCTGGAAAGGGAGAAAAGAGTTGCAAAGCGGCAGGCGACTGCGAGAAAACGTCGAGCAAACAAGCTCCATCGATGGCGGGAAATCAAGCGGCGAAACGAACGGCCACCGCTTCTTCCTCCAATTTAGTTGAGAAAATGGATGAAATAAAAGAACAGCTGAAACGTACAGCTTTCTGGCTCCCTTGAGAGCATAACACCAGTGATTACTGAAATTAAAACAGCCTACGACAATCATAACCAGGCCTTTGATTGCGACAGCGACGCTATAACGCGCTTATGGAAGTGAAGCGGATTTTAACTTGGCATCCACTGTCATCTGCATCAAACCCGCATGACAAACCCCCAAAGAAAAAAGCAAAGGAGGAATCCAGCATGCATGCATGGTATGGCAAAAGTGGTACACAAACCGCAACAAAACGGCGAGGATGTGACGCTTGAATTAGCAGAGTTGGTAAAACAACTGCTTAGCAAAGGTATGAGCAAGAAAGCCCGTGATGAGTTGATGAAAAAAATTCCTTCGCCGGGCAACTGCAATCATTTAGAAGTTGTCCGAGTCAACCCAGAAATATTTAGCAGCGGTAGGAGAGAAGTAAAAACCGACGAAAGCCCAAAAAACCCTGCTAAAAGGGCATTACTTCAGTCACTAGAATTCTAGATGACTTTATGAAAGCCGAAAAAGGCAATAAACCTGCCCCCTCTGCAGCAACTATTATGAAAACCCTTTCTGACAGCATTTCGTTGTTAAGTGATGCTTCACATGAAATAGATTTCAGAAGGAGAACTCTGTTCAGATCAGACATGAAGACTGAATACAGACTGCTGTGAAGCGACATAAAAACAGTTGAGGATGGCCTGTTGAAGTAACAGTTGAAGTAACATTGAAACAAAAATGATCTCACAGCAGTTGTCACAGGGCGGGTCAGAAACCAGGAGACCATTCCCTCTTTTAGGCCGGGGCAGAGGCGCTATTGCCAAGCAGAGAGGCGGGTATCAAAATCCACCACAGAGGAACCAACCTTCTTATCAGCCTCGACGATAGTGACCAAACCAAGAGAGAAACTTGCAAATAATGTTCAGGTGAGCGCTAACTCTAGTGAATGGCCAGTGCCAGGAAAGTCTGGTGTGCGATTTGATGATGACTGTTTTCTTGTTTTTTTTTTCGAGTAGTTTGTGGTTTCTTTGGCCTAATTTTATCGTGAAAAGTATGGCAAGGCACTGTATAGCATATGGATGTGTTAACCGAAGTAACAACCCCAGATGTGCGAAGCTATCGTGGCATTCTTTGCCAATAAAGAACAGGAAACTCCTTCAAGCGTGGTTAGCCAAGATGAAGAGAAAAAACCCACCGGCTTCCAGGCATTCATATCTTTGTGGCGAACATTTTTCAGAGGAATGTTTTAAGCGCCGTATGGGAGGAAGAGCGTATCTGAAACCTGGATCCGTGCCCACAAGGTTCAGTTTTACACCGAAGGCAAAGCCCAAGCGAAAAGCTCCTGTTGATTGTTCGTCACCGGTTGGCGCAAATCAACTGAAGGCCCAACCTGACTCTGTTGAAATATCACCTGAAGAAGCAGTTATTCTTCCGTCTCAGCAAACTGAGATACTTAAAAGTAATGAGGAACTATTAATGAACCAGCTTGAAGCAAAGAAAGACGAGGTGAGGCGCTTAAATGAACTTCTGGAGAGTCAAAAAAAGGAACTTGAAGACGAACTTACTGAGAAAATGAGACAGCTTGAACAGGAACGGGAACTGAGGAAAGAGTTGGAAAATACGT
>NC_090886.1:50726929-50744429 GCF_036669925.1 Montipora capricornis
TTCATCCAACTTTAGCCAATGCTATTAATTTTTTGACACACTTTTATGATTCTGGAAGCAGCTATTCAGCCATTAACACTGCCCGATCAGCATTATCTGCAGCAGTAGACATTGCGGATAGCCCTTACACAGTGGGCGAACACCCCATGATAAAGAAATTTGTCAAAGCAGCTTTCCAGTCCAGGCCACCACTTCCCAGATATCAGTCAATATGGGACGTATCCAAAGTTCTGGACCTCCTTAAAACTTGGAGCCCTGCAAAGACTCTGAACTTGAAATACACCTTATTCCAAAATGGGCGTCATTTTAGTATTCGTTTGTTTCCATGCAAATTAGCCCTTATGATCTCGCTTTCAAACGTAAAATTCAAACGAATACTTAACCTTGAACGAGGCCGTTAGGGCTGATTTGCATGGAAACAAAAGAATACTAAAATGGTGGCCATTTTGGAATAAGGTGTATTGTTGACTCTTAAGTATAGTTATGTTGTGTATGTTGGTTACTGGCCAAAGGTGTCAATCAGTTCATTTAATGGACATCCAACAGATGTCTAAAGGGAAGTTCTCATACAAGTTTCATGTTGACAAATTAGTAAAGCAGACTAGACCAGGGAAACCACAACCAGTGCTTATTTTGCTTTCATATCCTGTTGATAAACGCTTGTGTGTAATGACATACCTAAAGGAGTATTTGATAAGAACAGAACCAGTTCGTAGCGCTGAATACACCAGATTATTTCTTAGTTATAGTAAGCCACACCAGCCAGTTTCCCAAAGTACGATTTCAAGGTGGGTCAAAACGGTCAAGATGAAATCAGGTATAGACACTGCACACTTCAAGCCACACAGTACACGTGCAGCTGTTTTTAGGAAAGGTGTACCTCTAGAAACTGTAATGGCTGCTGCAGGATGTTCCGCAGAATGTACTTTTGCTACCTACTACAAGAAAGATGTAACCGAGGACAATAACTATGGACAATCCATTCTGAATTGCTCTGTTTAATTTCTACTTTTAGATGCCATTGGTAAGCTAAAATAAACCATTTGTTGTGTTGCAGAGCAGATTGTTGTTCATTACTGTGACTTGCTATGGCCCATGTGCTTTGAAGTCTCACGGGATCTCGAATCAGGAAATGAGGAGATTAAAAATTAAACAAGCCTTACTTGTAAGGTAAAGTTTGATTGGAATTCTATCTCCTCATTGATGCATAGAGAGATCACGCCCTAAATAGGGGGGTTCCCCACTCAGAGGGGTTTGTGAACAAACATGGGCCACTGTCTTTAAAGGATGATCTTCACCACGCATGCGCTTTCTCACGTGATCTCTCTATGCATCAATGAGGACATAAAATTTCAATCAAACTTCACCTTACAGGTAAGGCTTGTTTAATTTTTAAGTTATTGTTACTTGAATAAATTATATACTTCAACTTCCATTTATTAGGTTCTGCTTACCGCGTAGCTAGCGACGAGAACTTTGTTCGAGTGGCAGGGTATTCTCTTTCACCGTACTCGATGTTATGATGTCATAGTGCGTATTTCGATGCGCTTGCGCTGAAGCCCACTCTTCAAAGAGTCCATTGTTATGCATATAACCAAGGTATAAAAACCATGCAACACTGTGTAACCGGCCTCTTGTTTCTTTGTGCAAGCACGCTTGTGAGCCCACTTCTTTGGTTTCGTTTTTCGCGAGAACGAAACATTTACCTACTACAACGTTCCCGAACGAGGTTCGACCAGTTATATTACACCCTGGAACGCCTGCTAAAACTTGTTTTGCAGCGTCGTTGCACATACGTTTCAGCTAAAAGTTTCAATCTGTTACAGCGGCTTTTTTCGTGGCTCCTTTCCGCTTATAGCCCCCGCTTATGACCCCCCCCCCCCCCCCACAGTTATAAGCCCACCCAAAACCCATAACGAATTGTGTTAGCCAGAGTTTTAAAACCGGAATTTTACAAATTTTTCATTTTTGGCGGGCGGGCCTTAAAAGGTCGGGACTAATCTGTTTCGCTTTTGCATGCCGGAAGCGTGATGATCTGTCAGCAAACTAGGCAACAACAATAACTGCCAAACTTTCAGTCATTTTATTTTCGTGTGGGTCAGAGACCGAGAAGAGAATCAGCGCCAAAGGTCGAGGCAGAAACTGTTCTACAAACTAGTTATACTAGTCTGATTAGCAAATATTGGAAGTGACCTACTCTTAACTGTTTCTCTTGCAGAAAAACACGTGTTTGTGTCTTCTAGCTCTGGGAGTGAAAGTGAACCAGGACTTAACGAGAGAAAATGCATCCACTCTGATTCTGACTCCGAGGATAATGAGGCTCTGTGGCTAAGCCCGTTAAGGTCGCTAAGTTCACCAAAAAAATTCAAAAGTCTATCTCTGGCTTTCTCAGTAATGGTGAAAGTAAAGTGGTTGATCTTAAAAAGAAGGCCGTTTTTACGCACGCTTATTCTTCGAATTAAACAAAATTACAGGACGCAAAAATTAAACATGTTTAGCAAACATTTGTACTCTAGCGAAACAGCGACAGCGACAATTGTATTGCAGCGAAAAAACGACAGCGACATTTGTCTCTAGCTAAATCACAGGTAGCCCAAGCTCGATATATGTGTATTTGTACTGTACTATATTATGCAAGAGTAGAAATATAAGGATTGGTATGGTGAAAATGTTTTTTTCAAAATTCAAAAAAATATTTACAATTTAAAATAAAAAATAGCTTCCCTTTTTTCACTATTTTTTTTTCTTTTTTTAAATTTTATTTAATACCATACCATACTTACATCAATAACAATACTGATACTTACACCTACAATACAACACAATTAGTATTAGTTCGCTGCACTGCTTAAAATTCTTACCCAAAGAAAGAACAACAACAACAACAACACCAGAAGAGGCCAGCTTACTCCTGTCAATAATTTAAGTTCTAAATTTGAAAAGACTTAAATAAAATATGCGTGGTTTATGATTTATATGCGCCTTGTTTCTTTTACCTTCATTTTCATTTTCTTTATCAGGGCACTAGGGTCAGGCTGTCAAGAGATTAAAAAACAACAACAGAGGCTCCCACTTTTTTAAAGCAATTGTAGTTGTAGTTTTTTTCATTTCATGGATATGCTTGAAATACAGTAAGAAATCTTTTAATTTTGGACAACATTTTTGCTGTCTACATAGCCAAATATAATATTTAGCATTTAAGCAGCAGAAGTTAATTTGAAGCTTATGCTTAGAACTATCTGGCCTTAGACCCAGTGCTGTATCAGGCTCTAAGGGTGTCTCTTTAGCAATGACTTGGCAAGACTGTAGCCATACCTTAAATTTAGTTCAAAAAACTTGAATTTTTGGGCAAGCCCAAAATAAATGTGCCAGTTTCTCTGTTTCTCTTTTACAGAAAGTGCATTTCTCGCAATCAACGAGTCCAATTTTTTTCAAGAAGTTGTTTGTTGATATTCTTCTATGAAGGAATTTGAAATTGAAAGTTATAAGTTTAGTACTCTTTGTACATTGAAAAGCCATTTGATAAGCCTCTTTCCAGTTCAGTGAAATCTTGCTTTGTCGTAAAAATCCTTGGTCTGTTTTACAATTGACTTTATCCGATTAACATACTCAGTGTCATTTATTGTTGCCCTCTATTGTTAGAATGCAGCGAAATTTTGTAATGTAATCATGGAATGATCCGTTTTATATCCTGCAACACTGTCCGCACTGACAGTGTTGCAAAAAGTCGTCTGATTTACCAGGAAAAAGTCGAGCCTGCAGTGGACTTCAGGCTTCTTTTTTTTTTTTGTCGACACGTAAATCTGGAAATCTCAGGGTTTAAAACTCTCCATGCATTTATTAAATCAAGGTTTTCAAAGAAATCGGCTATCACTTCCCGCGTGTTTTTATGAGTTCTAGCAAGACCCGCACCTTTTTTGTCCTTGTCAACATTCAATACTAGGTTAAAGTCACCACCCACAATTACCTCTTCGCCTTTAATGTCGAGCAGATGACTAAAAACAGAGGTGAAGAAATTTGGATCATCTTCGTTTGGAGCGTATAAATTTGCTAAAGTTATATGTTTTTCATTTGTGGTCAGGTCACATATTATGAATCGTCCCTTGGGATCGATATAAGCTTTTGAGAGTTGAAAGCTGAAATTATTGTTAAAAAGTATGGCTACACCTGCTTTGTTACTAGAACAGCAACTGAATAATGCCTGATAACCCCATTCAGCTCTCCAATCGTGTATACTGTCTTCCGTACAATGGGCTTCTTGAATAAAATACATCGACATATTTCTGCGTTTGAGCCAGTTGAAAATTTCTCGTCTCTTAAGCCTGTCTCCTCGTCCCCGCGTGTTAATCGATCCTATTCGGAGATCCATTTTTCTCGCATATTTTGTTAAAGAAAATTGGGTCGAAGGCGCTCGAGTGCATTATTGAAATAAACCTTAAAGGTGTAAGCTGGAAAAACAAAACAAAAATACATAAATAAACATATCTACTCATAAACACACTTAAAACCAATAATATTAGAGGACTGCTGAAGGAATACGGTTGCATTTGTTACCTTGTTCGTGTTTTCCATTTCTAAGCCGCCCAATATTACTTTAATCTAGATGTTGCAAAGGCCGAATCTATCAGGCTTAATTTAAAATAAACAAAAGACAGTCAAAACTGTAGCCAAATTAAGCTTACAAATCAAGTTCTTTACCTACAGGCCAGAATTTTCCTCTGATGAACAGCTTATCGGGCTCTGCCTTGCTAAATGAAGCCAGGATGGTGTTTCGCCTGGCCTTCTTAAAAGTGTCCATTTGTGCTCTTTGCCGATCCACAATCTGAAAGGGCAGATCTTGATACATCTTATAATTGGTTTCTCGCAATCGGAGGCCTAAAGCAGTCTTGTGTTTCTATGTCTCTGGTACAGTTTTTGGGTCGATTAAGAGCGATTTACGTGGTTTTTGGTTCCTCCTCTTTTCCCTCTATATATTCTTTACCAAAGTTTGGGCACCGAGACCAAGCCGCCGAACGGATTCACCGAAGGGAAAGGGCCATAAAGTCGCTCCCAAGTCTTCGATCGCCTCGAAATTCCACGTAGATCACGGACGATACCTCCGCTGCCCACTCGTCTTCTTCATTTGAACTGCTTGTACACTGAGAAGGAATTAAGGGCAGCCAAACTCTGCAAACATTTGCTTCGAAAGCCATCGAATTCGGCTTTTATTCGTTGGCGTCTTTTTCCAACAAGACAACAAAACTTGCGTTAGTACGTTTTGGTAAATGAAACAAGTCTTTTTGGCTTATCGTGCTCCTTTGGTGAACGGCTTTTGGAGCTATAGGTAGCCACTCCTATCACTGGTGACTTTAGTGGTGGCTTTCCACTTTTTTATTTAATCTGTATAGCTATGGCTTTTAATACCCGTTGAACGAAGCGCTGATTGCCGGAGCGAGGGGCGTAAATGGTTCGCCGTGGGGCTTTCACTGTTATCAGCGCTTTATAGCACAGGAACCTATGACGTGTAAATGAGTTTTCCCTTATTTTCCACATTCCAGACCACAACGTCATTTTGGACAGCTCCCAAGCCGACAACGCTCTCATCTGGATTGGGAACGTTCGTGGCGATGGCGGGTATCACTGAGAAATACATGCAAACCTTTTGAAACCAGGGCTTTGTCGTCTCTTTGGGATAGTATCCACACCGAAGCTATCGAAAAGGAAACGCCCTTGAAAGGAAACCCTTTTAAAATCGGTGTCCATACCTACAAACTGTAGATGTGCACACAATTATTACATCTAATCACTTTCCTTTCCAGGGTGCTTAATGCCTCGTGTTTTAATAACGCTTTTCGTTTTGGAAGCTTTTTTGTAACATTTTTCAAAGAAATAAACATTAAACTACAGATCTCTACCTTCACAAACTTATTTTATATGTGCGTTTGGAAGACATATTTTTATGCATTTTGTAAAACTGAACATGTTTATGATTTCTAATCAAGTTATAAGATAAGCAAATGGAGAGTGAATTGTCTTATCCAACGTTAGATGGTTTCCTTACTTACTTGACCCATAAAGGCGCTGTTACACTCGGCAATTTTTCGAGCAACTTGTCTCTCAATTATGTTTCGACAAGAGAATTCACACTGCAAAGCTATTCGCTTGACGTCTGTTACACTGGGCACCGTTTCCTGCAATTTGTCTCGCTTTCGATGATCTCATGAGGTTAAAGGAACATTTCACTGGCTGATCACGCAATCCGTTGCGACACAAGTTGCAGGGCAGATTTCACAGCACGCATCGCTTGAAACCTTCGTTGCTAATTTGCGTAAACCAATGCGCAAAGTAGCAATGGATTTTACTTTCCCCGAAGGGTTTTGCAATTTGTCTCACCTTGTTTTTGGCAGTGGTAAAGTGTGCAACTTGCAACTTGTCTCGTTATTGCATGAAAAATCGCAAAATGCAACAGAGCCTTACATTAAATTAGGGTTTCAGTTTAAAACGTAAGTTAAACATTCGGTTGCGTTACATGACCCTGGTCTCCAAATACCATCAGTTTGACCCTTGGGACGGAAATGGTCTAAATTAAAGGCCATACTATAGGCTGCCTGTAGCCTTTTGCTCCCTTGAGGCTCAAACCAACAGTTTCAACCAACTGTACTATTTGGAAGGATTGAATCTACCCCAGCTGTTTCACATAACATCAAATGTTGTGGTACCAAATGAGACACCAATCATTTCTTAACAAGGTGCGCTCATTAATGTGACGTAAAAGTTTATCATAGCAAGGAAGACGCCTTCTAAAAAATGCGCTATATTTTGTCTTCAAAAGCTTGTATCTCAGAAACGAACTCCGTGACCCCCATTTTTTATTGCTCAAAAGTGGTTAGCAAGCTAAGATAAAAAGTGAAAGAAAAGATAAAACTCTTTGCAAGGTATAAAAAATTCTCTGCAGCGGATTCAGAGCCACCTTAAAATTTTCCAGTTGTGAAGGTGGCTATGAATATGCTCCAGAGATTTTTTTCTAGCTTTGTAGCCGATTTGTTAGTTCCCTATATAACTATTATTCCAAGAATTGAACTACTTTCGAATGCAAACACATTCTTTCACTTTGCTTAAAAACACCACTGATAACTCGAGGGAGTAAGCCCTACAAAGAACTTGGAAATTTATTAAGAAAAGAAAAACGTCTTCTTTATTCCTGACGATTTCATTCATTTGTTATGCAGAAGAACAGGAAAAAATTTCACCCGTCGTTTCCCTTCTATTTTGTGATCTTTGAATGTTGCAAATGACACAAATGTTGCATTTTCCTTATCACGGTAAAAGTCTGATGTTAAGGATCATCAGCAAAAGTGTTTTTTTTCTTTTCTTTCGTAACTATCTTACACTCATACAACAAAAACAGTTTCAAAGAACTAAATAAAACATCAGTTTTAGCAACTCAACTATAGCACTATGATTTTGATCGCTATTCGAGCAACACTGACCGTTGAAGTTATATGAGAAACGAAGTATAAAAATAACGGGTAAAACTAGCATTTTACTATAGATCTAAGCTTTCTGTCATAATTTCACTTGCAATAATCTCAGTCTGTTGGTTTAGTTAACGCAGTAAACTTCTACTAAACCTTTGGAGCTTGTTCTACTGGTAAAACCATGATTGTTAACCCGTTCTACTTTTGTTTTTACAAGTTCGGCAATCACTTAAGTGTCCGGCTCTGCTAGGTTGTCTTCTAGCATCTTTGACATCGATTCTGGAAAAAGAAAAAAAAAATAAAACAGCTCTAAATATAGCTGGTTCTTTTGAGCATACACAATGCGCCGATGCGAATGGCTACGTGCAGGACGATGCTGTCTTTGAACTCCTTACAAAAGATGACGTTTAGAGAGCTATGGGAGCTTCATAGAACGGAAACACCAAAAGAGACATCACGAGGTGATAAATGACCCATCTTCAGAAAAGGCTGAACGAAAACAGTTTTTCCACCAATGTGAAGTGTATCCTTTAAATATGCTACTGTGCATGCGTGACAAGCATGTGGAAATTACATTTATGACAAAAGCGTGTTAGAGGAAACTTTGAATTGTTTACACTACGAAGCTACAATAATAGACAAATCTGTTGGGAAGGCTAGCACTTTTGACGTCTTCATTCCTTCTCTCCCCTCCCCCCTCATTCAATGTTGTGCAAAGCTAAATGGCTTTAGTGGGAAATTGTTGAGT
Source organism: Montipora capricornis (assembly GCF_036669925.1). Classification (NCBI taxonomy): domain Eukaryota; kingdom Metazoa; phylum Cnidaria; class Anthozoa; order Scleractinia; family Acroporidae; genus Montipora; species Montipora capricornis. The sequence continues at coordinate 50,735,135 of NC_090886.1, forward strand.
TACCCTCCAACATTGAATAGAGGGGAGGGGTCTATATAAGAAAAGGTGAAACTATTTCTTTTGCGCTTTAACAGAAGCGGGTTGAAGTACATACAGCTATGGTGCGGTTCATTTACATAACCTTCCCAACTACTTTTGTCTATTGTAGCATCTCGTTATCATGCCATCTTAGGCCTATTTGATTCCTATCGTCAATTTTCCAATTTGAAAGTATTCTTGTTTGTGAGTTAAACTCGAACTTCACTTACCATTTTTTTGGAAATTCCAGCGTGACATCATCGCCAACCAGCAAAAATGGCGCCCAGTGCTTTATAGAGCAATACTGCTTTGACTCTCGGAAAGATTTCATTGCTTGTTGAAGAGCTGCACCTGCGCTTTTTCCATCTACCAGGTGCTGGTAGAAGCTCCTCATGAAAAGCAACGTTACCTCGTCATCAATTGCCCAGAGTGACACCAAAACAGACCGAGCTCCAGCACAAAGGAAAGCCCTTGCAATTCCCACCACTCCCTCAGACTTCACTTCCCCCCGGCCACTGTGACAACAGCTCAGCACAACTAGCCTTGCTCGAAGAGAAATTTTCTGAACATCCGACATTTTCAAAATGAAGTCTTCCCCTTTGGGGATTTGCGATTTCCGTTCGGTATTTGGGGCTAAAGCAATTTCTCCCGTTTTTTGACATCCATGTGCTGCAATGTGAACTAAAGCAACTGATTTCATACTTTTCAGCACCTCAGCTTTCGTGGCACTTTTTCCAGTCAGCGGTGTTGTCTGCAGAAGTTGTCCAATCATCTCTACTTCTTGTTTTGCGCACGGAAGCTGTTCCCAAATGGGTTCCCCTTTCTTGTTAGTAACTTCCTTCAACCACGGATCACCTACAAGCAGTGCTCCAGTCTTACTGTGGAAGTCTTCAGGTGCACCAACGATCACATTAAAAGCAGTCAACGAGGGAACGGTGCGGATCCTGATAGATTCACTCAACGCAGAATATGGAGCCAAGCAAAATGGTCCATCGGGAACAACGATTAACTCATTTCCTTGGAGCAAGTCTGCAATTGGCCCGAGTAAGACATCATACAACGGTTGTAAAGAGTCAACGGAGGATGAAGATGGTAGAACTGCTTTCTCACTGATACATATTTTGCTCCAAGACAGGTCATTGCGTAGTGGATCCAAAGAACGATTCTCGCATCTGACACCATCCCCTACGCCGATCCCTTTCAAAATAGTTTTCATCAACAAATCAGCACTTCCATTTGCGATTTCGTTTTGTCGAAAGCTGATCTTGCTGTCTTTTCTTAGCACCCAAAACGTGATATTGTTCTCGTCAAGTGCCACAAAAACGGCTTGTGAAGGTAAACGCTCTAATGCAGCTATAAGAGTTTGATTCGGAGCAAGTGCAGAAAATGACTGAGAGTCAATGCCGTATTGATCTTGCAAAATATCGCTCAAAGCCTGTGCTCGACCTTTCTCAGCAGCATACAAAGCTTCTTCAATCTCTCCATTCTTCAAAAGTGTCCTCCACAGAGCAGTGTATGCCACGCGATAAGAATCACGAAAAGTTACTTTTAATTCATCATCTGACTTCAGATTATGCCTTGTTGCATCAAAATGTTTTATACTTGAACGATAACAACTGAGTGCATTACTCAAGGAACCCAACAATTCATGATCATGACCTTGCGAATACCACGCGATTCCCTCTCCTAGAAAGTTTCCAATTTCCTTGAAAATACTAAGACTGTGTTCATGGTACTCCATGGCTTCCTTAAAATAACCTAGATTGCAGTAGGCATTTCCCAGATTTACATACGCTGATCCCTCCCCATCCCTATCCCCTACTTCTTTAGCAATACTAAGATGCTTTTCGTAGTACTCAATGGCTTCTTTAAAATTACCTAGCTTGCGATAGGCATTTCCCAGATTTCCATAGGCTGATCCCTCCCCAACCCTATTACCTACTTCTTTAGCAATACTAAGATGCTTTTCGTAGTACTTAATCGCTTGTTTAAAATTACCTAAACTAAGATAGGCATTTCCCAGATTTCCATAAGTTGATCCCTCCCCATCCCTATCCCCTACTTCTTTAGCAATACTAAGATCTTTTTCGTAGTACTCAATGGCTTCTTTAAAATTACCTAGATTGCGATAGGCATTTCCCAGATTTCCATAGGCTGATCCCTCCCCAGCCCTATTACCTACTTCTTTAGCAATACTAAGATGCTTTTCGAAGTACTCAATGGCTTGTTTAAAATTACCAAGACTAAGATACGCATTTCCCAGATTTCCATAGGCTGATCCTTCTCCAGCCCTATCCCTTACTTCTTTAGCAATACTAAGATGTTTTTCGTAATACTCAATAGCTTGTTTAAAATTACCTAGACTAAGATACGCATTTCCCAGATTTCCATAGGCTGATCCTTCTCCAGCCCTATCCCTTACTTCTTTAGCAATACTAATATGTTTTTCGTAATACTCAATGCATTGTTTAAAATTACCTAGACTAAGATACGCATTTCCCAGATTTCCATAGGTTGATCCCTCCCCAGCCCTATTACCTACTTCTTTAGCAATACTAAGATCTTTTTCGTGTAACTCAATGGCTTCTTTAAAATTACCTAGACTAAGATAGGCATTTCCCAGATTTCCATAGGTTGATCCCTCCCCAGCCCTATTACCTACTTCTTTAGCAATACTAAGATCTTTTTCGAAATACTCAATGGCTTCTTTAGAATTACCTAGACTAAGATAGGCATTTCCCAGATTTCCATAGGCTGATCCCTCCCCATCCCTATTACCTACTTCTTTAGCAATACTAAGATGTTTTTCGTAGTACTCAATGGCTTGTTTAAAATTACCTAGATTGTGACAAGCATTTCCCAGATTTCCATAGGCTGATCCCTCCCCAGCCCTATTACCTACTTCTTTAGCAATACTAAGATGCTTTTCGTAGTACTCAATGGCTTGTTTAAAATTACCTAGACTGAGATAGGCATTTCCTAGATTTCCATAGGTTGATCCCTCCCCAGCCCTATTACCTACTTCTTTAGCAATACTAAGATGTTTTTCGTAGTACTCAATGGCTTGTTTAAAATTACCTAGATTGCGATAGGCATTTCCCAGATTTCCATAGGTTGATCCCTCCCCAGCCCTATCACCTACTTCTTTAGCAATACTAAGATCTTTTTCGTAGTACTCAATGGCTTGTTTAAAATTACCTAGACTAAGATAGGCATTTCCCAGATTTCCATAGGCTGATCCCTCCCCAGCCCTATTACCTACTTCTTTAGCAATACTAAGATGCTTTTCGTAGTACTCAATGGCTTGTTTAAAATTACTTAGACTCAGATAGGCATTTCCCAGATTTCCATAGGTTGATCCCTCCCCAGCCCTATCACCTACTTCTTTAGCAATACTAAGATCTTTTTCGTAGTACTCAATGGCTTGTTTAAAATTACCTAGACTAAGATAGGCATTTCCCAGATTTCCATAGGCTGATCCCTCCCCAGCCCTATTACCTACTTCTTTAGCAATACTAAGATGCTTTTCGTAGTACTCAATGGCTTGTTTAAAATTACCTAGACTGAGATAGGCATTTCCCAGATTTCCATAGGTTGATCCCTCCCCAGCCCTATTACCTACTTCTTTAGCAATACTAAGATCTTTTTCGTAGTAGTCAATGGCTTGTTTAAAATTACCTAGACTACGATAGGCAATTCCCAGATTTCCATAGGCTGATCCCTCCCCATCCCTATTACCTACTTCTTTAGCAATACCAAGATGTTTTTCGTAGTACTCAATGGCTTGTTTAAAATCACCTAGATTGCGATAGGCAATTCCCAGATTTCCATAAGCTGATCCCTCCCCTGCCCTATCACCTACTTCTTTAGCAATACTGAGATGTTTTTCGTAGTACTGAATGGCTTGTTTAAAATTACCTAGACTAAGATAGGCATTTCCCAGATTTCCATAGGTTGATCCCTCGCCGGCCCTATTACCTACTTCTTTAGCAATACAAAGATGTTTTTCGTAGTACTTAATGGCTTCTTTAAAATTACCTAGACTAAGATACGCATTTCCCAGATTTCCATAGGCTGATCCCTCCCCAGCCCTATTACCTACTTCTTTAGCAATACTAAGATGTTTTTCGTAGTACTCAATGGCTTGTTTAAAATTACCTAGACTAAGATACGCATTTCCCAGATTTCCATAGGCTGATCCCTCCCCAGCCCTATTACCTACTTCTTTAGCAATACTAAGATGTTTTTCGTAGTACTCAATGGCTTGTTTAAAATCACCTAGTTTGCGATAGGCAATTCCCAGATTTCCATAAGCTGATCCCTCCTCCGCCCTGCAGCCTATTTTTATGAAAATATGTAATGCTTGTGCATAGGTTTTTATGGCCTGTTGATAATCAGGTAGGTTGAGGTAAGCACCGCCGAGGTGAAAATGAGCCCTTCCTTCACGATATCTGTCTCCTACACTTATCGCAATGGCAAGCTCTAGCATTCGCTGCTCTACAGCCTCTAACTTCCTATCTACCATTATTCAATAATTAAATGACAATTAAAACTTTTTCCATGAGATGATCCAATGTCAAATCGATGTCAAATGAAGCTGGAAGGAAAGAAAGATAAAGACGCTTGATGTTTAGTCTGCTTTTTAGCTTCGAAACGAAAACGTTTTTCCCACCCTATTTCCTCCCAGGGTGATTAGTTAAGGGGTGGTATCAACGTGTTAACACGGGGGATTTGCCCTCACTTTTGCAGGATATCAATTACGATTCTACATGAAATAATTCACTTGTTTTGTTACAAAAAACGGCAAACATCGCTTCACCTTGGAATCGCGCTCTTTGAGTTTAAGTAACAGACCCAGAAGCATAAAGTAAGAAGAGGTTATGGATGACTGTAGCTTACCAATAACTCCAAACCTGCACCCCCCCCCCCCCCTCCCTTATTTTTTTCACAAGTCAAACACTGAGCAAAACAGTTGTGCTTTACTTGCTTAATCGTCAAACAAGTAAAATAAAATAACTCATATCGAGTTCGGCACTTGCAAAAATTAGCATTGCATTGCCAATGAAAACCGAGTGAGCCAGAATGCTAGCACAATAGTGAACTAACGCTTTGGAAAGAACAAGAGCTTTAAATATTCCTTCTGAAAAATTACTTCTTGAATCTTTTCGCATTCATGCCACTTTGTTTTGCATTTGACTTACCAATTGCTATATGACAAAACGCGTTTCATTTAATCGGAGGTCTAAACGTCACTTATTACTAAAAAGCCAGCACAATGACAACTTAAGCAAAAAATGTCCTATTCACTTTTTTGACCATAGTTGACTAGGTGTTCATAATAAGTTATGAATGCACGCCAAGGATCAGCGGTTCATTGAGCAAGTTAGAGAATTTATTTGTCAGCTATTTTGGAGCTTTAAAATTACAAACTGTGAAACATCATAAGTCCATCACATGTAGAAAGGAATTTCATTGCGTTTGGGAAAGAACATGATACTTTATGTTTGAAGCCTTTTTGAGGGGGACGTGGGGGGGGGGGGGGGACATTGAGGTCTATTAGAGACTGTAAACCCCCTTCCCCTTCTACAAACTGAACATCTGAACAAAATACTTCGTTGACGTATGCATGATATGGACTAAACTTATATTCATGTTATAGGTATTTGTGGATGCCTTGGTTGTGAATAACACATATCCTCTAGTTTGTCTTTTCGGCTTAAATGTAAGAGATCCAGATCCCCCAAAAATAAAATCGTCCCTAAGTGGATGGTAATACATCGCAACAGAGGACTTAAGGTAGTTGAAGAGACCAGAAAGAAAGATTTTGCTACCAAATGCATGAGTGGTATCGATAAGGAGGAACAGTGAACTGTCACGAGAAAAGAATAGCGACAATTAAATAGTTATGTATGGATGGAGTTTTCGAATAAGTTAAAAAAACAAGAAAGTGTGAGATAAAAAATCAAGTTTACCACGAAGCAGGACTTAAGCAAATATCGATCAACGCTTTACTTCTCCACTTATGAAAAACTATGACCAAAAAATCGATTCTCCTATTTTTTTGGATTTCAAAACTATGTTAACTAAACACTAAGCGAGCCAAGTTTTAAGCCTTGATTTCAAAAAGACACCTGTTTATTTTAACTAGAATTTTCCTTTTTAATGGTCCGCCATTACTAACTTTGAATTATTTGAGAGAGCTGGATCGAGGAGAAAATAACGAAAAGGACTCATGAGTTAAAGAATGCAAGTTAAAGAATGCAATGGATGTGTACGAGGCTTTAGTTATTTAATATGCAGCACGAGAGTTTCGGGCTTTCAGACTTTTAAACTAGTGTTTTGCATATAAAATGGCCTGCGTTTTAAGCTGGTGAGTAAATGACGTCACTTTCCTAGATCCAACCCTCTGAGGTCCCATCGGTTAGTTTTGAACATGAATATTGGCGGACAGTGAAATCAAAAATTTACACTCAAAGTAAACAGCCTTTGGATAAATATCCAAGCTCAAAATTTTGCCAGTGAGGTGTTAAGCAAACACACTGAAAATCTGAAGAAAAACAGAAATGATTTTTTGATTATAGTGGCACTTTAACTGCAGCGCGCCTAAAACTTTTGTTCAATTCAAACAAGCGTAACGGTTGTTTTGTAAAGCCTGCAGGCCTAGGATATTGTTTTTCGTCCTGAATTTTAATCAGCCTTTTTCGAACCGGTACAGTCAAGCACACAGCGCTTAGCCTAGTTTCAATACTCTTGAAGTATTAAAGTATTTATAATCATTAGGATGAACTTGAAAATTACTGACCTTTTTTCCTCAGTGAGTCACTCAGAAAGACACAGCATAGTAATTAGAGCGCGACCAAAGAACGAAATCTGCAGTCTGATTTAAAAAAGAAAAGGAAAAAAAAGCAAAAAAGAAACACGAATAACAAAATGGAAATACTCTTTTTTCTTGGAATTGTCCGTACCTCACAAATTACCTTCTTTGCCTCACTGTAGTAGAAACATACATTTCGTTTCCGTTCCTCTGTCACAGTGTGAAACTAATATAAAACATTTAGCATGAATTAAACTTTAAAAAAAGAAACTATAACAAGCTGTAATAGTCTCAAAGCAAAACGCACGCATTTTTTTTTTAAATCGAGTTCTAAGATATAGCGATCTAGTGACAAGAATTTTTTTTGATAAGCTTAGCAAACAGAAGAGCATTTCTTGAGCCAACCTAATCTCGATTAACAATCTGACCATAGAATTGATTTCTCCTATGGAGCACTTAACTTACCTTTTGCAAATAAATTAAAAGACTGCGTTTAAACAATACAGAGATTACAGCAGAACAAGAAAACAGCAGTTTGGGAGAGTCTTGTTTAGTTGGCGAAGGCACAGAAAGTGATTTGTTCAGTTGCAGTTTTGAATATATAGCGGAAATCATTCTATTATCAGCTCTGTGATATCACGTTGTTTTGACTCCAGCATTATCACAAATAAACGGAAAATGAAATTACGTCCAGTAAAGATAAAAGAAAAAAAGTCTCCGGCCTTAAGAGTACCCGACGATTTAGATAATTATGAACCTTACTGCCATTAAACATGCACATCTAACTAAACCAGCACGCTTATTTTTTCTGCTCTCAGAGCTTTACGGCAGGGGAAGCATCGAAAACCAAGCACTCGAAAACGAAGAACATAGCACAAAGCACACAAAAGGTCGAAATCGAAATAACCACCCTGAGTCGAAAACGAAGCGGAATCCCAACTCGAAAACGAAGCACCCAACTTTCCATTAGAAGATCGCTTTGGCCATAGGCAAAAACCAAATCTGTTATTGTTGATCAGAATAAAAATCAACTTTCTACTAAAGATCGTTTTTCTGCTGTTTCTTACCATATCCTCGAGTTTAGGAAGATGGGTAGGCAGCAGAAAATCACTATGGTCTTTAAATCCTTAAATGGTCTTACACCCGAGTATTGAAGCGATGTATTTATCAATCGATCTGACGCTACTAAATATTCACCGAGGGACTCCGTGAACAAACTTGCTGTTCCAATACCATTTTTTTGGAAGACAGTTTTAGCTATGGTGGTGCGGTGCAGTGCGGTGCTTTGATCTGGTGTCTGATTCATTAGATGTTTTACTTCCTGTGATCACGAAAATGGTAAATGCACCTTTGTCTATTGCACACGTCCCTTCCGAGTGGAAGGAAGCGATCGTAAACCCTTTGCTTAAAAAGGGCGGCAAGGACTCTGCTTACAAGAACTTGTGACCACTCAGCAATCTATTATTTGTATCCAAGATTACTGAGAGGGCAGTATTTGACCAGTTGTATACCCGCGTTACAGATAAGGAACTATTTCCTGTATTTGCAGTCGGCTTATAGGAAATCACACAGTACTGAGACGGCGCTGCTTAAAATAGTTAGCGACACCCTTCTTAACGACATCCTGATTGACATGAATCGCCAGCACGTGTCTTTGCTGGTATTGCTTGATTAAGCGCAGCATTTGATACGGTTGACCACGCCATACTCTTGCGGCGCCTAGAAACGTCGTTTGGTGTCACAGGAGATGTTCTCAAATGGTTCGCCTCCTACTTGTCTGGTCGCTCTCAGCGTGTTGCGGTCAATGGAGAACTGTCAGACAGATCTCACCTATCATTCGGTGTTCCTCAAGGGTCATGTAGGACCGCTGCTCTTTTCTGTCTATGCTAGTAAGCTGTTTGAAGTTATTAAAACCTATCAACCAAAAATCCATGCATATGCAGACGACACTCAGCTTTACCTGTCGTTCAAGCTAGACAGTTCTGAAAGCGAGATGGAGGCAAAATGTGATATGGAGCGGTGTATCAGGGCTGTGAGGGCGTGGATGGTCGAAGATAAGTTGAAGCTGAATGAAGACTGAGAAGACTGAGTTTATGATAATTGGAACTCGCCAGCAACTTAGTAAAGTCCGAACTGATAGTCTTTTAGTTGGTGACCATGATGCCTGTACCATCAGTTACTTAACCTAGCAATTTAGGTGTTTGGAAATACCTGTCGAACTTGAGTAACAATCGCACTCGAAATGTTGACAAAATGCTCGACAATGACAACATCGAGCTCGCTTTCCAATACTTAGTTCACGAGCTCGATTTCCAAGCATTGCCGAAGCATTACCGAAGAGAGTCTACAGAAAACATCGAAAAAAACTTATTTCAAGACTTCACTCTACAGTTATCATAGAAAAAGGATGAACTTTATTATATAACAAGAGTAGTCGAAATTTTTTGGGAAATCTGTCTTCAT
>NC_090886.1:50749429-50766929 GCF_036669925.1 Montipora capricornis
AAACTTGATGTTTTTGTTCTCTACATTGGTGAATGCAGCCACTAACTGTCCATTGTGGATAAACTCCAGACCAACTCTTTTTTCAATTTATTCTTTGTTCTTTGCACGGCATTAACAATGGTGTCCCTTGTAAAATGTTAGTTTAAAGAGTTTGTATAAGTTATTTCCAATTTCATAGGGCACTGTGGTTGCCAGATTCACTTTAAAACTTATCATGGAAATGTAAATCAATGCCAGTGAAAAGTCAGTCTCTTGAGTTGTTGATAGAAAATTAATTTAAAATATGCATATTGAAACATCAGTTGAGGAATATTTTTTTCCCTTTTTGTGAACCTAACATACATTGCTGCCATTTATTTATTGCTTGGTCATTCAATGTCTTGATCACTTCAAATAATTTATTTTTTAGGTATTGTGTATCTTTATCTAAAAACTTAACTGGTTGCTTTTTGGAGCCCTTTTGCAGCATATTTAGATAGGCAGGAAATGTTCCACATTTTGTGGTAAATAGTTCTGCATAGTTTTAAGGAATATTGCGGCCTAAGCTAATTGAATATGAGAATAAAATGTGCTGTTTGACATTTTGTGAATTTAAAGACTATTAATATTGTTTGCGCTTGTTTTAAAAGGCTTAAGGTTGGCACTCAAAAAGTGTTCCTTCAACAATCTTATTCTGTAAAGATTACCTTGGAAGAATTGGATTAATGCAAGTTTTTTCTTCTAGCCTCTTTCCCCAGTGCCCTCTGAGAATGGAGTTGATTTGGTTTTGCCCGATGTTGAAAGATGAAACAATGCCTAAACCAGTCGCAAGAAATACTTCATGGTGCTTTTTTACAAACATGGGCATGAGGGTGCTCATAAGCATCTGAGCATTGTTTCGCATGCTAAAGTGATAATTATTATAAATAATTGGTTTATCTTAGAGAGTCTTCTTTTCCTGTTGGTCATTCAAAAATTGTTGGAATAGCTTGTTTGAGCTGTTGGATAGAGGCAGAATATTTGATGAGGGCCTCCAGGGGAGAGGAGTCCTTGTTCCCTTTAGATATTTTCTTGTGTTTCCTTGTTCCCCAAATTACTTTGAAACTTGTTCCCAGCCTTTTGATCCCTAAAATTTAAATATTGGTTTTCTTCCCTTGTTCCCTAAAATATTTTGATATTGTTCCTCTGTTCCCCAGTCCAAATAAGCCATGTTCTCTTCTTCCCTCAAACCCCTGGGAGTGCCTCTTTGATGTTGATTCTCGTATTGGCCTAATAGTAATTCACTGTAGAATTGCAAGACAGCAAGTTCTTATTTGGGAGTGAGGGAAAAGTTTTGAATAAATGTTTGCTCAATACAAGAAACAAAATTTGACTGCACCTTCTAGACCTTACTCTTTTCAGACATGAATCAGCTTGTTTGCACCTTTCTGGCGACCTGTGGGAGGGCAAGCTCTAGTAACTCTTCTTTAGTGAGCCTTCCGCTGAAAAACTTTCCAAGTCTGGCTTTCCGGTGTTAGGGGCCGAGGTTTTTGTGCAAAATTCATCAGCAGCTTCCTTGCAGCTTCTCAAAGGTGTTCCTTCTGGCAATGGTTAGTAAAAGTTTTGTAGTGCTTATACAAATTTTCGCTACTTGAAAAGGTATGTTTATACGAAACAAATATCAGCTTGACAATTTTTCTTTCCCGATACTCCATTTAAAATGCACGTGAGCGCTATTAATAGAGAGCCAGAAAACCATTTAAGACATTTTGCGGCAATTTTTTTGTCAACAAACTTGGGTTGTCGGCAAGCAGAATTCGAACGTAAGCTGTTGTGCTTTGGCTTTTATTTGTGCTTTTTCTAACTAATCTAAGACGAATTCAGGCTGGTATTTTCGAATCAAGTGTAAGAAGACGGCAAAACCGTATTGATAATGTATTTATTTGAGTTAACTTCGCGAATAAAGACTTTAATCGCTTCCTTTCGACGGGGGTAGATCGACACGCACAACCGAAATGCACTGTTTCCGGTGAAACGGCAAATGATTGACAGGATAGCACAGTTTTGACTGCCGCGCGCACTGCGGGCGCGGGTTCCGTATGCAAGGTTACGCGTGAGTTTTTGCGACACCATAGAACATACTCGAAAGATCTAGAGACTACGGTAGCGTACACGAGAAACTAATACGCATGAAAAAGCCTTACATAACTGAATACACGTTAAAGAAACTTCCAACAACTAGGAATAGTACTCTTAAGGATGCAAAGTCTAGAAACTGAGCTTTAACAGCTTAAATAAGAAACCTGTTGAAAACTTGCGCAATGTTGCGCGTGCAAAATTTGTTGCTGAAGCGCGCGCCGCTTTAAGTGTCGTACATCACGCGCGCGCAATTTAACTGCTGTCGCTACACCCACTGAGAAGTAGCTACAATAGCACATGGCTTTGAAGAAGACACAGCGCGAGACAAGGTCAGTCGATGCCGATTTAGCAGAGGCCATGATTCCACCGATTGTTCAAAGATCGTCGGGCGCAGACTGCTATTGAAAAAAAGTCGTTGCGGATCAGGTGGATGATATACCTGACTCGGAAGTGAGTTCAGAGATAAAGGCGCATATATTCCCCTCATCTTTTAATTTAGCCTAACATTGAACGAAGACTGAATTTCAGTTGTTAATAACCACACAAGCCTACATTAACAGCTTTTGATAATTTGAAACAGTGAACTGTAAACAAGAGAAGATCGTCTTCAAGAGGCGACTATTTTGTTGGAAGTTTAAGGTTAAATATAAAATAAAAGATATTTTCAAGAAATAGAGTTAGAATATGGAATAGCTGATTTTATGAAGTGCGCAATTAGGCATTCAACATTTGCGGAAAAAAAAGACATGAGCGAAATTTTGACGCTGGAAATTTCCATCGTCATTTTTGATTAAGTGCAAATTTGATCTTAAAGATTTCCATGGTCGTTTGTGTTTGACGTTGGAAATTTCCATGGTCATTTTGGATTAACCTTAAATTTTGATGTTGGATATTTCCATGGTCGTGCCTCTCGCAAATTTGACTTTGGAAATTTCCGTGGTCATTTTGTATCACCCTATAGTTTAGACGTTGGAAATTTCCGAGGTCATTTTGTATCAACCCTATAGTTAAGACGTTGGAAATTCCTGTCGTCATTTTGCATTGCATTGGGCTGATTTTAAACTTAGAGGTTATGATGATGTCGTCAAACAGATTTGAATGTTCAGAAACTCTTGCAACACTCATTTAACTTTCTTAAACAAAAAAATCAATCCACCTTCTTCAATTTGACATTTTGAACCGTTCTTCTCATTCTTGACATAAATTTATGTTTCTGGCAATAAGTAAAAGAAACCTCTGAATTTCTTGCCAAGTCCTTTTAGCAAAAAAAATTATTTTTAGGCAAAATTTTCCATCTTTCAGTGCACCTCCACAGGACCGGCAATTCCGGCATACGTTCTTGGTATTTTTGCCATACACAACTGAGTGGAAGGTTGGCAAAAAAGCAATTATTTATGTAAGTAAGTAAGAAAATAAGTAAGTAAGCAAGCAAGCAAGCAAGCAAGCAAGTAAGTAAGTAAGTAAGTAAGTAAGTAAGTAAGTAAGTAAGTGAGTAAGAAATTCCTTTTTTCGCTAAAATGAATCTTTGCACCTGTTCGAGACGAATTGCGGCCATTTTTTCATTTTTCTAACAAATCTTGCCTTTTTATAGGCTTCAAAACTTGCCAAAAACCAAGAATCTTTTGTTCACGACAAAGAGTTAATGCAATGTAAATCAGTTTGTGACGTCAAGTCAGGAATAGACCCACTCCCCTTCTGACTCGGTCGTGAACAAAAGATGCTTGGATTTTCGCAACTTTTGAAGCCAATAAAAGTTCGGGATTTGTTAGAAAAATGAAAAAAAGGCCGCAATGCATTTCAAAGATTCATTGTAGCGAAAAAATTCTTTGGGGTTAGGGACACTTTAAAGCTTGTAGTTTTGTTTTGTTTTTTTCAAATTTGAACAACGGTCATACGTCGCAATTATTCAAAATGTGAAAGTGAAAATAAGCGATTTTATAACTCGTTTTTTTCCTGATTCGAACATTGCTTTGAAAGCATCGTCGAGCGGATTGGGCTAAAGTTAAATTTAAATCGGAAAGTCATGTTCTAAATTGAAAAGAAATTATAACACTGGATTAGTTACTACGTACTGTAAGGGAAAATGGTTAAGAAGTTTTGTACGACATGCTGATGAGGACCTCCTCTCCACTGTCGCCACATCTGCTCGTCAAGGTAAGCTTGCATGTCCTCCCTCTTTATTCCTCTGCGCGTTTTCAGACCCAGCTTGAGGTTGTTCCAACATGACTCTATCTCCTGAGTGTGAACACCAGTCGCTGGGTCAACAAAGTTGCAACGATGCACAACCACTTGGTGTGCGCCAACATTATTTATTCGCTGGTCTAAGTTTCTATAAGACGCCCAATCGTCAGTGTGAACTTCTGTTCCGGGGCGGACGCATCTGGATATCATTGGATGGAGAGTAGCCGCGTCCCTCCTATCCACTACTTTGAGGTAGCCCCTCGCTGGACTAAACTCAGTAGGGACCATCCCAAATACCCATGTATCTCTTGCCGCCCTTCTCCCTCTGTTGTACTGAAGAGAAGCAAAAGGTATTCTTAATTACCAGACAACTAAATATGATTGCCATTGTAGGCTACTGTCATGGGCGGCCATGTATGTAGCCGCCCACCCTATCGTAATATCTACCCTATTTTTTTTCATACCCCACTAATGGACTAAATTCCTGCACGCCAAGTGAATTCTTATGGGTAATCAGGGAATTCATATGGTATTCCTGGGGAATTCGTATGTAGCCACACAGTGGTTTACTGTTGGGAAAATAAAGTAACATGCCATTTACAAGTGTATAAGGGACAAACGTCAAGTGGAAACGACAACCGGCATAAATAAGCGAACAGTGACAATGAAAAAGTTAGCGGTGAAAAAGTCTGGCATTATTGAACGGTCACTTTTCACTGCTATCTATATATCTTACTATTTTTATCTTATTTTCTCTAGTTAAAAGTCTTCATAATTTAAAATATATCAAATTTAAATTTGTTCAACTGTCACTTCTGAGGATGTATGTTGTAGCGTACGAAACGTCAAGTCAAAAGTAAAATGCACCTTATCATTATGTTTGTAGCAGCAGTTTGTTTTACGTTTTTGAATAAGCGAACAGATTTTAAAACAAATTGTTTAATTTTCCAGAACATAGTAAAAACCATTTTTGGGACTGTGGAACATAAGGACAAGAGGGTTTTACGCTAGGTTTGTGGTTAAATTTGCTCTCGTCACATTTTACCACCATTCCTGGACCACCAAAGGGCGTGAGAGGTCTGTCTTCCAGGTCTCTTGAACAGACATCCTGTAACTTTCTGTAAATATTGGACGCCAAACCTGCATTCAAACCCAGGTGCCTCAAAATCCTTCGCTGGGAATCTTCCGTAGCAAAGAAGTAAACGACCAGAAGGAACTTCCCAAGCGCAACCTTTGGAAACTCTTCAAAGAAGTTTCTTGCACGAAGGCTTCTTTTTTTTTTTCTGCATCCACTGCACCGACTGTATGGAATATATTATGCATAATACTTGAACTTATGTTTTCTGTGTTTATCTCTCTGGCCAACACAATTAACACATGTTCCACTACAGAAGGAAATTAGGATCTCGAGTGAAATTAGTAATGAACTACTATTTGTACGCTCTTTGATTCCTCAAATCAGAACTGGCCGAAAGTGCCATGGAAAGATTTAACTGCACATTTCATAGAGCACGTTTTTAAATTATCACAAGAAACTACACCAATCAGTGTTTGTGATTTGATGCAATCGGTCCCAAATTTCTGAACATCTATCGAAGTTCCCAGCCTTTTCCTCTTAATAATATATGTAATGACCATTAACTAAATGCCGTATGTTTTTAAATCATGGAAAAGAAAAGAGGGAAAGCGAAAAGAAATCAAGATAATTCGCCTCGGGGGCTTTGATACATGTAGGTGCTCTCCTCAGAAGAAAATAGCTTTTTAAGAGGGATATTATCCTTTTATTGCTCTCGTCCCTTCCTTTGTACCCTTGAAGGGATACGTTACTGTCATGTGTATTTCTATTCATTTAATTTGTCAATTTTTCTTGTAGGATTTGTCCTCCACAAAGGGACGCAATGAAGCGTGGAAACTTTCTTAACTTTCATACTTATTAGCATAAGTGTTATTGTAGATTTTCCTGCGCAAAGCAAAACTTGTCTTTTCAACTGCCGATGTGTTGGAACACGATATAGTGTTCTCAGCTGAAGTCAATTAATATTAACATTTTTGAAAAGGATCGAAGATAAAGTTGAGAATACCTACCAATGAAAACCGTCGATGTGGTTAACGTTCTTTTCTTTTAGATCCATAGTCATATTACATTGGGCACATCTCAGCGGATTTGCCAAAAGACTTCTGTTCTGCAACCATTGAATTAAATTCAATGTAGGACCTTGTTCCAAAGCTACAAAGTGACTCAAGTCCATGCTTCTTGTGTTAAAACGGAAGTTGTCTCGAAAAAACCAGCAAGCCGTTGACAATACTGTTATAGTGCTATGATTGGTTGAAGGGGATTTCACAATAGAAAATTGCATGTTATTCCTTCTTTTTTAATTTGATACCGTTTGTCAGTTTTTTTGGTATGTAGCTGAAATTTGCGTGTCCAGAGATATAAAAAGGAGCCTTAACTCTTGCTGAGTGCTCTTGAACTGTAGCTCTTCCACTGGGGCACCTTTCAATAGAGGTTGGAAAGAAAAATCGAAACTCTTTCGTAGAAGGTTATTCTGCGCTGAAAACGAAATTCTGTTTGGCAACTTCTACCTCCAAACAGGTTGTACTAAGTGATATAAGTAGGCAGTTTATCTTTCCACGTAGACACAATAGAGCTAACAACAAAACTCATGCGATTGTGCCCGTGCTAAAATTAGTACGCAAACTCGGAA
The DNA here is from genome assembly GCF_036669925.1 of Montipora capricornis. Lineage (NCBI taxonomy): Eukaryota > Metazoa > Cnidaria > Anthozoa > Scleractinia > Acroporidae > Montipora > Montipora capricornis. Next base: position 50,756,413 of record NC_090886.1, read on the forward strand.
AATAAGATCCGCAATATGACGCGATGTGTGATAAATTACTCCTTATATTTGGTGGGAAATTTCCGTGTTAATTTACAATTTCACATGTCAAATCACATTTCCTATAGTGCCAAAAAGGCGTCCAGGTTGGAAAATGTTACAAATTCTGGAGTGGGGGCATTGAAAAACGCTGCCGAAAACATCCAAGTTGTCTGTACATTCAGAAATTTAAAACTTTCTGCAAAAAGTATGCTTAATTAAGAAACCTTTTCAAAGCTTGGGATACCAATACAGTAAACAAAAACCGAAAAAAAAAACCCGCGTCTCATGTAAGTAATTTGTCACACATGATCACAATAGCTAATTGACTGGTATTCTCGTGAAATAAGGGAATAATTTCACTTACGTCATGATTTTGGAGAAAACGCAAGTGAAATTATTCTTTAATTTCACTTGCTCTATTTCTTTATGTAAAACTGTTAAATTCTGTTAAAATCTGTAATAATAACACAATTTCGAACTGTAATTGGCTTGCAATGAAAGAGAAAGACTATTCTATCCTCTGAGAGTTGAATTGGGATTGAACTAAATTACTGCCCTGTCCCATAAGATTATAACATACTTTTCTTAACTTCAAAAAAACGCCAATATACTTAGTACCTATCTTTTTAAAGTTACTTGTAAAATAAAATTAATTGATGTAAAAAAGTTTGCTGACCAAAATCTTACCTTGTTTATCGGCGCAGTAAAGTATAAAAAAAATGTAAACAATGTATAGATTTAGCCAAGCCTAAAAGCGGAGCTCCCTGGTTCTTTATTCTCACTGCCTGTAGTGGAAATAAAAGGTTTTCGAATTGTCCGCGTTTACTGCTTGATTAATTAAATCATTTACTTCCATAGAAAAATTCATTGTCTAATTAGTGAATACCACGGTCAATTTCACGCGGAAAACCGACATCGCATGAATGACTGAATCACGAAGTGATGTGTGCGATATCGGTTTTTGGAGTGACATTTACTTTGGAATTCAATAGTTTGGCAGTGAATTTTCTGCAATCGCATGAGTTTTAAAAGAAAACAAGCACACCCTCAGCGAGATTCATGAAAAAAAGGCATTTCGGAGTCAACTGTCAATAGCCAGCGAATAGGAATCACGGTAAAACTAGAAACCGTCAGGAAACTTTGCAGTTCAAGGTCAAACAAGAGTTCTCCTGATGTACCTTATTCCACTTTATCTCTGAAAACGACATCATTCACATTTTGATGTATTTCATTGGAACACGACAGCTTGGCTTGGAACAAGAATTGGCAAAATACGGCAATGCAACCAAAAAAAAAAACAATAAAACTTCAGACAAGATCCGCTCCAACACTAAATTACCTTAAGGTACTTTAAACAAACTTCGGAAAACACAAGCTTGTGACATTTCTCCCTAATTTTACGAGAACTCATTGCGATTACGTGTTTATAACCAAAAGGGCAAAAGTTTCTTGTCACTGTCGAGGCAGATCGAAAAACAGTCGGGCAAACGGATTAAAAAGCACTCGTTCGCTCGCATTTTAGGGCAAAACAAATAAGCTATTTCTTTATGTGCAAAAGAGTACAGATACTTGTTATGTAATTCCAGTTGAGACTAACAAATCGAGCTTCGATCCTCAAGAAAAGGAAAAACGATTAAACCAATTTTTAAAAATACGCATTCGTAAAAATAACAAACGGTTTAGTGGCGCCCAAGAAAAGAATTTGTGGAGTAACTTCTTCCATTAAGTTTGAGCTATTACTGGTATTGATTTGTCGTTGTCGTTCTCTTTCTCTCTCCTATCGTTTCTGTTCTAGTCATAGGTCCTCTAAGGAAACATGCAACCTTATCGGAGCATCTAAAATATGCCAAAAAAGCAGGTTTAAACAAATTAAATATAAGCACCCAGCTTTAAGTATATATCCCTGCGATGCTAGACTTGATTAACTGCTAGGGGTGACTATTGCACCCATTTTGACTATTGCGATAGTATGCCGATAGTTGAAACACCATTGCAATAGTATTGCAATAGTGGTGATACTATTGCAATACAATTGCGATAGTGACATTTTAGTGTGACAATTAGTATTTCATTGACATTAAAAAGACATGTTTGATATAAATGCCCCATTCCATCTTCCCTGCACAATGCAAGTTATATAAAATTGAGAAAAAAATAAAAATCCACTGATTTTCTGCATTTATATTATGCCTATCAACATATCACTTCAGTCTTATTAACTTGAACTGTCGGATGTCGCAAAGGCTTCCTACAGGGGCGACAATAAAATGTTTTGCCCCCATTTTGAACGCGGACAAGAACCTGGAGGCGAATTTAGAAAACAAACACGGCGGGCCATGTCGGGGAAGATTGTTTTCGCGTAAAATTGTCCCTTATAGTTGGAATAATGAACAGCACAGGAAGACGAGAAGAAAAAGAGGAATTTCTTAATTCAAGGAAGACGCTTCAGGAGATCATTTAATAACTATTGTAACTATCGATATTTTATGAAACCATCCCGATTATTATCGATAGTTAAACTTGGTATTGATGTATTGCTATCGGAACACTTACAATCGCGATGCATCGATTGTTCGATGTATCGTTACACCCCTATTAACTGCCTAGCCAACAGTGTGGACCACAGCTATTATGATATGTAAAACTGGATTGAAACCAGCGAAAAATGCAGAAAGGAAACAAACAGTTTTCAGTCCATCTGAACACGAAAAGCGTTTACTGTTATTTAAGGACGTTCGCGCCCAAAACGTTCCCACGTACAGATATTTTTTAAACTTGCCACACAGAAAGATAATGATCTTGTTTTGCCAAAAAAAAAAAAAAATGGGGGGTCACCGTGCTCGTTTTCGACATCATGAGGTACACTTTTAGACGCTTGCGTTATTTTAAGATGATCGTAGCTTAAAACTGTCAGCAATAAAAAAGCTACGTTAGTCAAATTTAAATCAGATAAACGTACTCAATTCACCAAAACTAATATAACTAAACAAACTTTTGCAGCTGATATCTTTTTCTGCGGTGAAATAGACCTTGAAAAATGATTCATATTAGTCTAAGAAAGAAAACTTCGGTCGCACGAGAGCATAAAAGGCGACATATCTGTAGTTTCTCACGTACATATATTTTTTTGCTTTTTGTTAAATGGCCAAAATCAGGAAAGGAAGTGAACAGAAAGAAAATCGCTCCGAAGCTCTCAAAGCGATTGTCTGAAGACCTGGGTCCACGGCTACTCCATAATGCCACATGCTTTCATGTTCCATTCTTGTGGAAAATGTTTGCACCTTTAGCATCGTGTATACCTTCGTGGTGTGCGTGACATGCGCGAAAAATGCGCAGTAGCAATGGGCGCGAACGTCCTTAAAAGCTATAGTTGACGTAGTATAAACTTGAGCCCGCGATATGGTTGCGTGCTACTGGTCAACGGATTCCTTGATTTGACAGGTGTCAATTGAACATAACCTGGATGCCCCATGTCAAAGATTGCTGTAAACTAGCGTGATCCTGGTCAGATTGGCATGCATGGACGGGTGTGCGAATGCGGATGCAAACAAAGTCGTCTCTCCATGAAACTTTGGAAAAGTTTTGCTTTGACGTCATTTGAATTGCATTAATGTGATTGGGCTATCAAACAGTTTACATTCTATATTAGGAGTTTCCTTGGCGGGAATAAGGAAAAGCTTTGTTTTAATCTTGCCAAACACTGGTCCGTAAAACAAATTGCGAACACTTTTTCAAGGTCATATGAGAGTAGCTCTAAAATTCGTATTGGTAATCCCCCCTCCCCCCTAAAAGCCATTTAATGTGTACCGACTGAACTAGTAAAAGATATTTTTGTAAACACTGACTTCATAGTCCTCCAGTGATGACTTTGTGTAAAGTACTACTGTAGGTAGTTTAAGCCAGTTTTAAAACAATGGCATTCATGAACGTGACTACTTGTGATCACTTAACTTGTACAATAAATATAAGGCAGCAAAGAAAATGCAAAGGTCATCGACCTGCGGGTTACTTTGTGAAATCTCTTGCTCATAAAGAGACCTTTTCCACCCTTTGATTTGCAATTTCGGTCTTTCAATATTTTTTTCTGGTACTAAAACCCTTACTCTGCCATCTCTGGTTTTTGCGCGGTCTCCCAGCTCTCACTGAAAATGCCAGTGGTTTGAGACAAGGATCAAAGAGGGAAGGAGAAATCTGTTTTTAATATAAGTACTATTTTCTGTTAGGTTGATTTGCAGAAACAAATACGGCTTTCGTGGGATATAAAGAAATGTGGATGGCCCCCCTCTCGATCTGCGCAATTTTTCATATCCTACACCGACTCATGCAAAGATGGCTCACTTTTAGAAAAATAAGATCAATTATAACCTACCCATTAATTTTGGCTAATTTACGTCACGTGGTGCAAACTCACAGGGCAGTTATCGCACAGTAATTCCCGTTTGCATGGATATTTGCCCAGCGGAATGCTGTAGCGATCATCATTTCCGTTGAAAAGAAACAAAGCCAGCATAAAAAAAGACAGCAGAAGTATTTTTATTTTACATGGAAGAAAAGTATTTTCTAGAGTCTAGTCTTGTGATAGTGAGATTAAAAAGCTGGTCGCAAATGCTGTTCCGGAAAATTCAAGAAAGTCAAAAAACATATGCTGCCAACGTCCTTTGAAGGTGAAGAAAGTGAATTGTGAGTAGACTTAAGATTTAATCCCACGAGAACTTAAACTGAGTCATTTTATGAAGTAGAGAATTTTTAAAATAAACTCTCTTTCCCAACTATTTAAATAAACCAACCGTTACGTTCAAACGAGAGAAAATTCCAGCCGCAGTTGAGAACACTGTCATCCAGACTTTGCACATTCCGTCTTTGATGGTTGAAATTTCTTTTTCAGTAAGCCAAAAACAGCTTGTTTTCGACTCGCAGTGGCAATTAAAATGATTTGACTTTTTTTCCTGAGACCGACACTCTTTCTTTCTGGTCAAATTTTGAACAGTGCATCCAAAAATACGAGGCATCGCAGATCAACACTGGCTTTTTCGAGCGTTTTTTTGCGCAAAATTAATGGGAACGTTATAAAATAAAATAAACCCTTTTCTGGCTTGTTGGTATGTTGGCTGATAATGTCCTTTTTTGAGAGATTGTCCGCAAAATTTCATATTTGCCCTCGAAACTTCGCTTCTCGGCCAAATATTCATTTTTCGGACAATCTCTCAGCCGAAAGGGGCTGGTAGGCCTCCTGGTATTTCCACCTGACATTTATCCTGTGAAATCGTGTGGAGTATCGCCTGATACTTAGCCGACGAGGCCATAGGCCCGGTTGGCTAAAATCAGGCAATATTCCGCGCGACTGAGCAGGATAATTGTTTTATTATTCAACACATTGATGACAAAGCAAAATTTTCTACGTTTATTGGGGAAAAAAAGCTGGAAAAAACTACTATTTTTTTCCGCGACACACCAAATTACGTATATCGCAGGATATCTGTTAAGTACGCACGACGAACATTAAGCGCGCTATGACCATATTTGGACATTGTCACAATGTGTTGAATAGTAAGTAGTCTTAGCCACAAGTTGCTTGGCAACTTTTAAAATTCTTGGCAACTTTTGGTCTTCTTAGCATTTTTAAAATTATTTTTTTAGTTTTTTTTTTTCTGTGGACCCCAGGACTGGCAGACAGTGGCCAGCTTGGTGTTGCATACCTGTCCATACGTCCATGCGATCAGTAGTATCACATGACACGTTTTTCAGGATGGCGGACAACACTGCCAGTGATTCAGATTCAAGCTGGGAAGAAAGGCACAGATGAAGGCCCGATTAATCCTATCGCGGAAGCTAAAAGGCTGGGGACAAATCTCGCTACCCCCGAAAAAGCTAAAATAGCTAGAGAAAGAAAAATTCAAACGAATCCGGCCAGTAAAAAGCGCTGTATGCGTGGGAAAAATGATCTAAACCGCAACAAAACCAACTTAAAAGTGCAACCAAGTAAAAAAAAAAAGCAACTTTTCGGCGACTTTTTCGAAATTAAGCAACTTTTCTGCAACTTTGTAAATAAAATAGAACCTTTTAGCCACTTTTATCGGCAACGTTTTGGGAAATTATCGGCAACTTGTGGCTAAGCCTACTGATATGACCAGATTTGCCGAGACTCATTCTCACATAAAACCTTGAGCTGCGCCTTAATATCAGTTCATGCACTTATACCGTTTTTAGCGGTGTTTTCAATGTTGTATTATCGCTGCTTTTGCATGACAGTTCGTCTGGTAAAATTGCCTATCCCGAGCGGCCAACAAAAAAGTTCCCGTCGGGGCAGGGGTCAGTTTTTTGCCGTTTTTCACCGTGGCACAACTTCCCGAAGCATAAATGAAACAAAGGACAATACATGGACTCTTATACATGACATAAGTGGCCAACTTAGGGTAGATGAGTTAAACGTTGGTTAACGTAGAGTAGATGAAGGTTTACGTGGTCGAACGTGGTTACCTTAGCATAAACCTAAATGCAGGACAGAAAGATTGCGTCGTAGTTTTTTCCCTAGTACTAGCTTAGATTTTAATAATCATTAGATTCTTAGATTATATATATACCCATATTTTAACTTGTATAAGAATAAAATTATTGTTAATTTTATTATAAAACTTATTGTAACCCAGTCCCTCTTTAATCAACTTTATGTAAATTTTATAGTTGTACAAATGTAACCACATTGTAATTCAGATTAACTGCGATGATGGTGGAATTAAACTAATTATTATTATTATTATAAATGTTGGTAAACGTGATAGAACGAGGCTAACTTCACCTCGTCCCCAGGGTCTCTCTTCCCTGCCTTCCATTGAAGCTGAAGCATCTCGGATTTTGAACCAGTCTGTTGAACAGGGCCTGTATAATCAAAATCGGGGAGCACCAAGCAAGTAACGTATGCTTGCTAACCAGGCCAGTTCGTTTGTCTTCAGACACACAAACTGCGGTTGAACAAGGGCAACCGATCGCCAAGATACTACTAGTACACGTCTCAAAATGTCAGCGATGCTTCCTAAAAATAAAGTTGTACTGGCGGACGAATAGACGAATAGAGAACGAAAAAAGTCCAGATTTGTATGCTCAAGAAAAAAACTAAAATTTGGCGATTTCAGGTCGTTGTTATGCCGAGTACCGCCAAAATATCTTCTGAAAAATGTGCAGCATGATTATTTTTACTCCAGTTAAGGACGGTTCCTACTAATTCAAAGGTATTTTTTCCCGGCTTATGAATATGTGGGAAAAGCAGATCTTAAAAAGTGTTATTGAAATACAAAACGAAAATGGGGGGTAGCCATGAATTTTTCAATAATAATTAATCAACAATATGTATGGCGTTCTTTTCCAAATTGAAGCTTAAGTATCTCTGAAAAAATGCGTGGTTACCCCAATGTTCTTTTTGAACACCAAGAATAATAGCCCTGTCTTAGTAAATTAATAAATAAATAATCAGTTTATTTAACCCTTTGGTAGTGTAACACTAAATTACAAGGGAGGTCAATTCTACACAGAACACATAAATACACTTAGGCACAGAAGGCAAAAACAATTAAACCCTATTGTAACTGTGAGTAACGAAATTACTAAGGCGGTCCGTTTTGACAATGCGGAATTCAGAACGGAAAAACCCGACCTCAACCCTTACCCAGGAGCGACATTCGTGGGCTGTGGCAGCAGGTGTACAAGGAAACCGGACTCCTTGATGTAAGCACCATAGGAAACCTGAGTATCTTGAGATGAGCAGAAAGGATGCGCAATCACAATAGTAGGCACCGTCCTTAACCAAAGATTCTTGTTTCGTGGCGTTCCCGCCAATCTCTTTCCCAAAGTAATCGTTCCCTTGACCAGCGGTCAGGAAGAGACACTGGAAAAATCCAAAAAAGGGCCATATTCTATTGGCTTTTAAGTGATAACGGTTTTATTTCCTGCCATTTTACCGGGTCTTTTCGTGGGAACAATTAAAACTTTGTTTGCAAGTTTTATGCACCAGAAATTATTGAACCCTGCCAGGAGGGAGCAAGAATGGCGTAGCCTTAGTGCAAGAGGTCTTGAGTTCGATTCTCGGATTTCAAATCCTTGTTTGGACTTCTCTCCGTTCTGTGTAGCTTAAGTTGCTTTAAATACCCGTAAAACGGAGCACTGATGGAGAGGGGGTAGTAAAATAAGCGCACCGTCGACCATCCTCTTTGTCAGTTACTGTTACGAGATATCGACGTTAAATGTGGTTGCTTTACTATGCTTTACTTTTTACCATTATAAGTCCCAAGAAAAAACAGTGCTTATGCAAATTTTTGCAGGGACAAAGGAAGAGTATAATGTTTTTTTTTTTTATATTGGCTGATACTTTGGATAGCTCAAGCTTACATTTTGAAGTGACATTTTTGTCGCCGTAGCCGTGGTGGACTGGCGGTTTCTTAAGGACGGTGCCTACTAATTGGTAGTTTTACGCGGTTTTATAAATCTGCGGGAAAAGCAGATCTCAACAAGTGTTATTAAAATCTGAAAAGAAAATGGGGGTAAGCACGCATTTTTCAAAGATAATTAATCAACCATATTAGCAAAAAGCTTTAAAATACAAAGTAATTTATGGCGTTCCTTTCCACATTAAAGATTAGTTTTTTTAAAAAGTGCATGGTTACCCCCAATTTTCTTTTTGGATACCAAGAGCCCTTGCTAAGTTCTGCTTTCTCCGCCTAAATTGAAACCGCGCAAAAATATCCATGCATTAGTAAGCACTACCGATAGAAAATCCGAGTATCTGGAGATGCGCAAAACGTATGCGCAATAACAATAGTAGGCACCGTCCTTAAACTCCCTAATGTTTGCAATGGCGGAGTTTCATGCACCAAAAACCATTGAACCCTGCAAGTGTTCTAAAACTTTGACTGTCCACATTCAAGTCAAAAGACCCTTTACGCACCTGCAGTTATTCAACCGGAACCAGAGTTTTCTGGTTCCGGTTAAGGATTATTCCAGAGCATCTGGGAACAAAATAGCTAAAAATTTTAGCAAGAGCCGATACAACGTAGATTTGATTTTAATCAAAATATTTAATAATTAAAATTAATATTTAATAATATTTAATAATTAAAATATTTAGTTTCTCAAATTGAAATAACGCCGATCAGATCAAGCCACTGATCCAACGTACACCGACAGGAAGATTGTCCACAGTTGCTTGCTTCAAAACTCTGGAACAAAATAGCGTTCCCGCCATTTCTTAAAATCAGTAAGTCCTTGTGTGGTCCAGGGTCATCCAGATCTTTTTTTTTCCACATGCTAAAAAGTGGTTTACTTCTTGTGAACATTTTCTACGCCTTTTTAAAATTCGGACTGAGTCAACCTATTGTCAGTAAACAGAGATGTGGGTGAAATCATACTGCAAAACCTCCTTAGCTCAACTGAGTGTAAATACAGTAAAACCAAAACGAGCTGGTGAGCAGACACAGCAATCGCTTAATTTGGATGCAATAGCCCTTTTGCAACAATCCGTCACCCGACCTTTTTTTCATAAACACAATGATTCTGCTGGTTTCATGAAATTATTTTTCCAGAAATAAAAAGAGCAGCTCAAAATATGCTACCAAGCCGATTTTCGTTCAGGATATGTTTTAAACTGGTGTTGTTACAGTTGAAAGAATTTATAACAATTTGTCTGGGAAAAGGACGCTTTGCCGCCCACTCGCGTTTCAATTATTTTCATACAAATCCTTGTATTTTTCTTAGTTTTCAAACCGCTTTAAAATGTTTCCTTCGAAATACGAAAGTTTTAAAATTTCCACCCTTCCGCATTTATTCTTGTTTACCTGACCTATGGTAAAAGTAGGAATCTGGGCTCTGTTTGTGGCGCGCAATTAGGAAAAATTACATTGGGAGGGCAAAAGCTTTTCGTTGGTAAACTAAAGTGAGGAATTTTCGAGTGTTTAAATGGTCATACCATATTTACCTTAAGTGGTATTTCTCTAAAAATTTGTAATCTGGCTAAGACAAACACAACCTTTCCATTTTTGGAAATTAGTTAGTTGCAAAATTAGCTCTTAAACAGCACGACAGTGACAAAAACCCCCTCAACTAGCTTCAAAACGCGTTTTTCGGCCAAATCTCTAGTAGCCAAAGGGTTAATACGTATTTTACGAATGCGCATGCGTTCTGTACTAACTCTGCTTACCACATGAACAAGAACAAGGAAAAAAATTCAGAACTGTAAACTATCCTTAGTTTTTATTACACTAATAGAGGAGCTACCGTTGTCAATGGGTTGATCACGTATGGCTCAGGGACCGATTAATCTCTCCCTCTTTGGATCGAGAGTAGCACAGTGGACCCCAAACAGAGTTTTTGCAATTTTTTTTCTCAAACCCTTTGATTACTATCTGGGAAAATACGTCCAGCTTTATCCACGGTCCCATCTTGTGATGTCATCACTTTTAACGGTCAGGAACAGCTTTGTCCACTAACTTGTGCAGGGACAAGAGATCGCT
>NC_090886.1:50771929-50779429 GCF_036669925.1 Montipora capricornis
CACCGATGTCAAAAGATATTTTTCTTTACCTCCTATGGTTACCTGATTCCCTTTACTAGGGCTAACGCCCAGTGGGTTATTCATGGGTTCAATTAGCACTTTAATTTACTTTTCAGAGTTAATTCTCTGTTACACCATTTGTATGCCTTCTACAGTTGAGTTACACAACAATAGGCCTTTCGCAACAAACAATCACATGGTACAAAATCCGCCATGTGGAAGGGCAAACCTCATTATTATTCCCGCACTGGGACATTAACACAAAGGCCAGTCAAGCTTGACTGATTGAAGTCGCTTTGTTTTAACTTTGTTTTTGAGTCACACAAGCAGCATGTAACATATGCTTCCGGTTAGTACACACTTGAGTGAAATGGATCTGCTTCATTAATAAATTGCCATCACAAGATGAAACTTATATTTATGCCTACTACTGTTGTTTAACAATTGAGTTACACGAGTATCATGTACAGTGCTTCTGGTTCCACACTTGAGTGAAATTGATCTACTTCATCGCTATCATAAAGTGAAACTAATGCCCACCACTAATGTTTAACAATTGAGTTACACACTAGGTAAAACTGATTTACTTCACTACTGCCAGCAGTAACTAATGCTTAATAAACTCTGTTGTTTAACAATTGAGTGATGATTTTATTCTGCCTTTGTATTGAGATGTATAAAAATAGCCAGTTACGTACCGCACAAGCTTCTGCTCAAATTTATAAAGGGTAGCATCAATTATACATCAAAACAATGGCTTGGTTAATTTTAATAAGAATAAGTGTCTTCGCTCCGTTTTGCTTTTTCAGTCATTTCCTTCTAGTTGGCATACATCTACCATTTTTTGGTCTGCTTTTCACGGACACAGGTTCATCAGTTTACTTACTGCGACGATAAATCAAGTCTTGCCGGCATTCTTTCTTAACTTCAACGGGATTCGAAACCGTGACCTCTGCGATACCGCTGCGATGCTCTACCAACTGAGCTATGAAGAAGCCTTGCCCCCTCTTATGTCCTCAATGAAAGGACACTACGCTTGACGCTTATGCTTGCTTCTCGACAATTGTTATTAACTTCTGCTCCAAACTGTGGCAAACGGAAGCTAATTGAAAGATGAAAATAGCACTGCTCATTTTGATGTTAACAACGTTTTGTCCTGCTTTTGTCTCGAGACGCATAAAAACGCTCGGCCTCTAGAAGCCTGTGTGCCCTTTTCGAGAAACTTACTGTCGAGATCACCACGCTGAGGAGAAGGGAAGACTTCTATATTTGCAAGTAAGCTTAACCATCTAACGATTCCTGCAAAGTTCACTGAAATTCAAGAAAGATAAGTGTACTGAGATGGTTAAAGTCACATTTTACCGTTGTTATTTTTAAGTCATTTAATGATCATTATTAATGCATTAGTTTCTATTTAAACTGAGTGGAATCCATCAATTTGACGAAGGGTTTACCTTGTGCACACTTTCTCTCTGTATTTTTTGTCGCCACATTTATAACCATAACCTTTTGGCATCAGTTTGATTTTTCTTGTTTTTGTTTTGTTATTTTGAAAACTAGCCAAATTAGTTTTGATAAAGTTGCAACGCATCCACGCAATGTTCTTATTTTGTCGTGATAATGGTTTTCGATGAAGTCATGGTTGTTTCTTGTTGGTTTTTAACGAGGTCATCTGGTGTATCCATGATTGGTTTGTTGTCTTTATGTCGTTCGCTTCTTATCTTTTTATTGACTGTCGACCGCTGTGCCGGATGCAGCTTCTACTCCAAGCCAGGTTTACATTACCGTCATATTCTATATACACACATTGATGCGACACACTACTGTTACTACACACCCTTATTTTCCCGCCAAAATTAACACCTGCTGTGTCATGTTGAGTAAGGGTTCTGTTCAAACTTTCCGCATTGTTTTCTAATTTATGCACTACCCTATTTTAGACATTCTCATTGGTTACGTCATTTGATGACTACCTGTCAAAATGACTCTGAAGTAGCGGATACTACTACTCTCAACTAATTAATTAATGCACTTAAGTTGATTTTCTCATTTCCGAGAAGCGCCCAATTAACTATATTAATTACTTGATCGACCAAAATAACTGTTATTTTTAAGGCTTCAACAACTCTTCCCTCTCTCTTTCTCTATCTTTCTCTTGAAAATTCCAACCTCTATAACTTTGCAAAAGCCCAAATTCAAGATACTTTTAGAAACTTTCAATTTCACGTTCGATGTACTCAAACTGTCACATGACTACAATTGGTATGAAACGCTCGCCTCATCCTTCGCCTCGGAAGACTAAGAGCCGTGAACAAGCCAGGGCAATTACAACTAATCCCAAACTTCTTTTGTATAGCAGAGGAGCTACTATACTGGGTTCAGTCCAGCTCATCATGAATACAGGCTACTATAGCTTGGTTTTCGCAATACCGCTTCCTGGTTTTGATCCTTATTTCCGCTTGGTATATATTGAATCGCAAGGTGCCAAATTCATCCCTCTGGCTCGCAGCATACGCCTTTCCCAATATAATTGAGAAGAAAACGGACGAAAATAGACAGACTACATGACAAGTAAAAGATACCGATCTCGAAGAGGGAAGCGCGCTTCTTTCCAAGATTAGAAGCATTTCTTGGTTGTTCGCAACACTAGCTGCGTTTACATTAAATTGATAATGTTCTTTTACCTTTTACTGATCAACGTCAGCTACGATTGCGACCCAGATGAGAAAAGTAAAGATTGTTTTGAGTTCAAACGTTGGGATACAGCGCGTATGTTTTCCAACGTTCCAATCGATTGTTCAAGCGCCGCAATCCTGAATAGATCGGTGAAAGTCGTGTGTTACGAGATTGTCTTCGATATCAGCAAAGCGGTGGGTGTAAGCTACGGTGTTTTTAAAATATGAATTGGTGGGTTGCAGCTCTTGGTGACTTTGATGCTGATGAAAAAGGATACTAAATTAATTACCAAGTTAAAAATTGTCACGGTGGTTGCCTACATTGGCTTCTCCGTGGCGATTGCGGTTGTTCAATCTACTCAGTTGCGTGTCTATCTCGTGTCCAACATGTTGGTTACCACATTTCAAGCGTCAACAATTATTGTTGCTGGATGGATATTTATTCCGTTTTCCTTAGAAAGATCTGTTCGAAGAAATAAAAGAACGAGACCTTGAAGACGTGGAAAATCTGGTGCGAGATCCGGAAAACAGGAACATAGCTGATTGAGACCAATCTCTTTGAAACGTTATGCGAGAAACATCACATGTGAAAGATACGTAAAGGATGCGAAACGATTGGGAAATCTGAGTTTGGTTCTTCAAATCTGGAATTTCAATTTCATATCGACACAAAATCGAACAACATGATTGGCCGTTGGTTTTTTCATTGAAATCTCTTTCCCCAGAACGGAATTCCACATTACCATTCTCGAGTTTAAAACTAGTGATTAACCAACGATTTCCCCTAAACATCCTAAAATGACGTGAGATAGCCCGTTTATAATCTTTTATTTTGGAGGCTGTGGTAATAGCTAGAACATAATCCGCCACAGCATCAAAGGAAAGATGGTGAAACACAACTTTGTTCATTCAATAAATTTCCAACCTTATTACTTTTACGTAAACTTGACCATGTACAACAAACAAATTTCGATTATGATCATTAATTTACTTGATGTCTCCTTTGAGACGCGGATTTCCACTTAGGAGACTTGATGATAATCAAGATGCACAAGAAACCAGACCTCGATTGTTCAAAATGTGGATAATGCTTTCCACCAATTGAGTTGTCCAGTGGATAGTGATTTATCATTGGATAAGTTTTTGTAGTTCTCGCGAATTGTGGATAATTCTGGTTTGTGGTTTCCGGATTCCGGTTTTCGGTTTCAAGATTCCGGATTCTGGATTCGGATTCCGGATTCCAGATTCCGGATTCCGGATTCCTGCTTTTAGTCCTGTAGTGTGTTAATGGCCTCGACCTTATTAAACACGGTAGAAAAGACAACTTTGCTATGAAATATACGTGTACAGTTATATCACAAAGGAACTTGTAAACCGTGAAATACGTCTGTATTATTCAGTGTAAGATGTAGTCTGAGAGTGCGCGCCGCATGTATACTCTGCAGATTTCCCAAACATACTTGTTTCACAATTTGGTCTAACTATATGGAATTAGGTCTGACTTCCAATTCTGTATTGATGGAAGGTTAAAGTCAAAGTTTTAAAATGGTGAGCTTTCCTGTTGAGTCATTTTTCGTTGACTGTAATGATCTTGGCAGTCGGAACTTCGAACTGAGAATGTCGTAGCAAATACCCCTTAATTTGCAAGGTTCTGAAGAACTATTGGAAGAGTGTGTTTCGTCAATTCTCATTGAGCATAGAATTGCCGAAAAAACTGACCTGTGGTTGATCGTGGGTGTTTTAAACATGTTTGCTGACGTGGCCCAGTTAGTATAGCTGATGACATGATTTCGAGTTTGCTAGAAATAAGCACAAGTAAATTTCTCAGACTAACAAAATTGCACGAGCCCGCCGGGCTAATAATAAACATAAAAAAAAATTTAAAGATAGAAAAGCAAAACAAATGAAAAAGTGGCAGCACGCGCTTCAATTTCTATCTCCTCATTTGCATATGCGAGATCCGGTGAGAAAGCGCATGCGTGGTGAAGATCATGAAGGAAGATCCTAAGGATTTACGCTGGAGTTATCGTTTTAAAATCTCTTGCATCGACGCTTCAGCCACTCTACTAGTTTCCTCCACTTACAGACGAAAGTCTGTACGAGGGCTAAAGTATTCTTGAGATCGAATTTTCAATTACTGGTCAAGATTTATTCCATTTGACGGCCATGTCTCAAGACCACGAGAAACTACGCCCAGCCGCCGTAGTAGAGTCAATTGACGAACGTCACATATCTGCTGGAGAAGCTAAAAGCTACTGAAAAGCAGCCCCAAAAGGGTTTTAATGCTGCTGAAACAACTGCCCGAAAGGGAAAAAGCCCTGCTGGAAAGGGAGAAAAGAGTTGCAAAGTGGCAGGCGACCGCGAGAAAACGTCGAGCAAACAAGCTCCATCGATGGCGGGAAATCAAGCGGCGAAACGAACGGCCACCGCTTCTTCCTCCAATTTAGTTGAGGAAATGGATGAAATAAAACAACAGCTGAAACGTACCGCTTTCTGGCTCCCTTGAGAGCATAACACCAGTGATTACTGAAATTAAAACGGCCTACGACAATCATAACCAGGCCGTTGATTGCGACAGTGACGCTATAACGCGCTTATGGAAGTGAAGCGGATTTTAACTTGGCATCCACTGTGTCATCTGCATCAAACCCGCATGACAAACCCCCAAAGAAAAAATCAAAGGAGGAATCCAGCATGCATGCATGGTATGGCAAAAGTGGTACACAAACCGCAACAAAACGGCGAGGATGTGACGCTTGAATTAGCAGAGTTGGTAAAACAACTGCTTAGCAAAGGTATGAGCAAAAAAGCCTGTGATGAGTTGATGAAAAAAATTCCTTCGCCGGGCAAATGCAATCGTTTAGAAGTTGTTCGAGTCAACCCAGAAATATTTAGCAGCGGTAGGAAAGAAGTAAAAACCGAAGAAAGCCCAAAAACCCCTGCTAAAAGGGTATTACTTCAGTCACTAGAATTCTAGATGACTTCATGAAAGCCGAAAAAGGCAATAAACCTGCCCCCACTGCAGCAACTATTATGAAAACCCTTTCTGACAGCATTTCGTTGTTAAGTGATGTTTCACATGAAATAGATTTCAGAAGGAGAACTCTGTTCAGATCAGACATGAAGACTGAATACAGACTGCTGTGCAGCGACATATAAACAGTTGAGGATGGCAAGTTGTTTGGTACTGATTTTGGCAAGTCAGTTAAGGATTTTTTAGAGGCTAGTAAAGTGACTTCTGAAGTAACATTGAAACAAAAATGATCTCACAGCAGTAGTCACAGGGCGGGTCAGAAACCAGGAGACCATTCCCTCTTTAAGGCCGGGGCAGAGGCGCTATTGCCAAGCAGAGAGGCGGGTATCAAAATCCACCACAGAGGAACCAACCTTCTTATCAGCCTCGACGATAGTGACCAAACCAAAAGAGAAACTTGCAAAAAATGTTCAGGTGAGCGCTAACTCTAGTGAATGGCCAGTGCCAGGAAAGTCTGGTGTGCAATTTGAGAGAATACTGGTCAGTAATGATATTGTGCAGGCTGGTTAATTAAAGTTTTGCATAAAACAATGGCAAACAATCACGTCTGACAAAGTACTCCTGGATATTGTAAACGGTTATAAACTTGGTTTTACTACAATGCCAACTCAGGATTTCCCACCCCAACAACCAAAATTTGAGAAACATGAGCAAATGGCATTAAATACTCTCTTGAAAGAACTTATTCAGAAACGGGTGATCGTAAAATGTTTTCATGAAGATGGAGAGTTCATATCACCAGTTTTTTTACGACCTAAGAAAAATGTAAATATCGCATGATATTGAATCCCAAAAAGTTAAACAAGCATATTGCCCACATCCATTTTAAGATAGACACCCTTTAATCATGTATCAATTTAATGAAGAAAAACTACTATATGGGCTCACTTGACTTGTCAGATGCATATTATTCTATTTCCATCAGTCCAGAATCGCAGAAATATCTGAAATTTAGAGTTGGGCGCCAATTAAACAAATTTATTACATTGCCTGAATGGTTTGCGTTTTGCACCAAGAATCTTTACTAAACTCATGAAACCAGTGTACAATTGGCTATGGTGTATTGAAAGGAAGATTTGGCTAAGTGCTACACGCATTCCTAGCATTCAAAATGAAACTGGAGACAGAACTGAATGGCGGCTACAACCAAGTGTTTTCAAATTGTTAAGAAAGAAATGGGGAAGACCTGAGATAGATGTATTTGCCTCAAGGCATAATTATCAAATTAAGCCTTTTGTGTCAGGGCGTGCAGACCCCGATGGCTATGCAACTGATGCAATGTGTTTGAGCTGGAGAGATATATATGTTTATATTTTCTCTCCTTTCACCATGCTGTCCAGCGTTCTTCAAAAGCTTCAGGAAGAGGAGGCCAGAGCCTAAGTTATAGCCCCACTGTAGAGAACGCAAGTTTTGTTTCCAAAGATGTGTCAAATGTTAATCAGCCCAGCCAGTACTTCTACCGAAGGAAGCCTCCCTTCTCCAGTTACCACACGACAGGACCAAACTGCACCCTCTGTGGCCTAAATATAAACTGATTGCATGTCCCTTGTCAGGACGAGACTCAAACAACAAAACATTTCGGCGCGAGCTTGGGACATCATCATGGAATCATGGAGGACTGGCACCACCAAACAGTACAGAGTGTATTTTGATAAGTGGAAGAACTTTGTTAGAACAACACATGCAAATCCCATTCATCCAACTTTAGCCAATGCTATTAAGTTTTTGACACACTTTTATGATTCTGGAAGCAGCTATTCAGCCATTAACACTGCCAGATCTGCATTATTT
>NC_090886.1:50791929-50799429 GCF_036669925.1 Montipora capricornis
CTTTCCGCGAAGGGTTTTGCAATTTGTCTCACCTTGTTCTTGGCAGTGGTAAAGTTTTCTAACTTTGCAGCCGATTTGTTAGTTCCCTATATAACTATTATTCCAAGAATTGAACTACTTTCGAATGCAAACACATTCTTTCACTTTGCTTAAAAACACCACCGATAACTCGAGGGAGTAAGCCCTACAAAGAACTTGGAAATTTATTAAGAAAAGAAAAACGTCTTCTTTATTCCTGACGATTTCATTCATTTGTTATGCAGAAGAACAGGAAAAAAAATTCACCCGTCGTTTGCCTTCTATTTTGTGATCTTTGAATGTTGCAAATGACACATCTCTTTTCCTTATTACGGTAAAAGTCTGATGTTAAGGGTCATCAGCAAAAGTGTTTTTTTTTTCTTTTCTTTCGAAACTGGCTTACACTCATACAACAAAAACAGTTTCAAAGAACTAAATAAAACTTCATTTTTAGCAACTCAACTATAGCACTATGATTTTGATCGCCATTCGAGTAACACTGACCGTTGAAGTTATATGAGAAACTTAGTATAAAAATAACGGGTAAAACTAGCATTTTACTATAGATCTAAACTTTCTGTCATAATTTCACTCAAAATAATCTGTCTGTTGGTTTAGTTAACGCAGTAAACTTCTACTAAACCTTTGGAGCTTGTTCTACTGGTAAAACCATGATTGTTAACCCGTTCTACTTTTGTTTTTGCAAGTTCGGCAATCACTAAAGTGTCTGGCTCTGCTAGGTTGTCTTCTAGCATCTTTGACATCGATTCTGGAAAAAGAAAAAAATAGATAAAACAGCTCTCAATATAGCTGGTTCTTTTGAGCATACACAATGCGCCGATGCGAATGGCTACCTGCAGGACGATGCTGTCTTCGAATTTCTTACAAAAGATGACGTTTAGAGATCTATGGGAGATTCATAGAACGGAAACACCAAAAGAGACATCACGAGGTGATAAAAGACCCATCTTCAGAAAAGGCTGAACGAAAACAGTTTTTCCACCAATGTGAAGTGTATCCTTTAAATATGCTACTGTGCATGCCTGATAAGCATGTGGAAATTACATTTATGACAAAAGCGTGTTAGAGGAAACTTTGAATTGTTTAGACTACGAAGCTACAATAACAGACAAATCCGTTGGGAAGGCTAGCAATGTTGACGTCTTCATTCCGTCCCTCCCCTCCCCCCTCATTTAATGTTGTGCAAAGCTGAATGGTTTTAGTGGGAAATTGTTGAGTTACGTTCCAACATTGAATAGAGGGGAGGGGTCTATATAAGAAAAGGTGAAACTATTTCTTTTGCGCTTTAACAGAAGCGGGTTGAAGTACATACAGCTATGGTGCGGTTCATTTACATAACCTTCCCAACTACTTTTTTCTATTGTAGCATCTCGATATCATGCCATCTTAGGCCTATTTGATTCCTATCGTCAATTTTCCAGTTTGAAAGTATTCTTTGTTTCTGAGTTAAACTCGAGCTTCACTTACCATTTTTTTGGAAATTCCAGCGTGACATCATCGCCAACCAGCACAAATGGCGCCCAGTGCTTTATAGAGCAATACTGCTTTGACTCTCGGAAAGATTTCATTGCTTGTTGAAGAGCTGCACTTGCGCTTTTTCCATCTACCAGGTGCTGGTAGAAGTTCCTCATGAAAAGCAACGTTACCTCGTCATCAATTGCCCAGAGTGACACCAAAACAGACCGAGCTCCAGCACACAGGAAAGCCCTTGCAATTCCCACCAGTCCCTCAGACTTCACTTCTCCCCGGCCACTGTGACAACAGCTCAGCACAACTAGCCTTGCTCGAAGAGAAATTGTCTGAACATCCGACATTTTCAAAATGAAGTCTTCCTCTTTGGGGATTTGCGATTTCCGTTCGGTATTTGGGGCTAAAGCAATTTCTCCCGTTTTTTGGCATCCATGTGCTGCAATGTGAACTAAAGCAACTGATTTCATACTTTTCAGCACCTCAGCTTTCGTGGCACTTTTTCCAGTCAGCGGTGTTGTCTGCAGAAGTTGTCCAATCATCTCTACTTCTTGTTTTGCGCACGGAAGCTGTTCCAAAATGGGTTCCCCTTTCTTGTTAGTAACTTCCTTCAACCACGGATCACCTACAAGCAGTGCTCCAGTCTTACTATGGAAGTCTTCAGGTGCACCAACGATCACATTAAAAGCAGTCAACGAGGGAACGGTGCGGATCCTGATAGATTCACTCAACGCAGAATATGGAGCCAAGCAAAATGGTCCATCGGGAACAACGATTAATTCATTTCCTTGGAGCAAGTCTGCAATTGGCCCGAGTAAGACATCATACAACGGTTGTAAAGAGTCAACGGGGGATGAAGATGGTAGAACTGCTTTCTCACTAATACATCTTTTGCTCCAAGACAGGTCATTGCGTAGTGGATCCAAAGAACGATTCTCGCATCTGACACCATCCCCTACGCCGATCCCTTTCAAAATAGTTTCCATCAACAAATCAGCACTTCCATTTGCGATTTCGTTTTGTCGAAAGCTGATCTTGCTGTCTTTTCTTAGCACCCAAAACGTGATCTTGTTCTCGTCAAGTGCCACAAAAACGGTTTGTGAAGGTAAACGCTCTAATGCAGCTATAAGAGTTTGATTCGGAGCAAGTACAGAAAATGACTGAGAGTCAATGCCGTATTGATCTTGCAAAATATCGCTCAAAGCCTGTGCTCGACCTTTCTCAGCAGCATACAAAGCTTCTTCAATCTCTCCATTCTTCAAAAGTGTCCTCCACAGAGCAGTGTATGCCACGCGATAACAATCACGAAAACTTACTTTTGATTCATCTTCTGACTTCAGATTATGCCTTGTTTCATCAAAATGTTTTATACTTGAACGATAACAACTGAGTGCATTACTCAAGGAACCCAACAATTCATGATCATGACCTTGCGAATACCACGCGATTCCCTCTCGTAGAAAGTCTCCAATTTCCTTGAAAATACTAAGACTGTGTTCATGGTACTCCATGGCTTCCTTAAAATAACCTAGCTTGCAGTAGGCATTTCCCAGATTTACATACGCTGATCCCTCCCCATTCCTATCACCTACTTCTTTAGCAATACTAAGAATTTTTTCGCAGTACTCAATGGCTTGTTTAAAATTACCTAGCCTCAGATAGGCATTTCCCAGATTTCCATAGGCTGTTCCCTCCCCAGCCCTATTACCTACTTCTTTAGCAATACTAAGATCTTTTTTGTAGTACTCAATGGCTTGTTTAAAATTACCTAGACTAAGATAGGCATTTCCCAGATTTCCATAGGCTGATCCCTCCTCAGCCCTATTACCTACTTCTTTAGCAATACTAAGATGCTTTTCGCAGTACTCAATGGCTTGTTTAACATTACCTAGACTCAGATAGGCATTTCCCAGATTTCCATAGGCTGATCCCTCCCCATTCCTATTACCTACTTCTTTAGCAATACTAAGATGCTTTTCGTAGTACTCAATGGCTTGTTTAATATTGCCTAGACAAAGATAGGCATTTCCCAGATTTCCATAGGTTGATCCCTCCCCAGCCCTATTACCTACTTCTTTAGCAATACTAAGATCTTTTTCGTGGTACTCAATGGCTTGTTTAAAATTACCTAGACTGCGATAGGCACTTCCCAGATTTCCATAGGCTGATCCCTCCCCAGCCCTATTACCTACTTCTTTAGCAATACTAAGATCTTTTTTGTAGTACTCAATGGCTTGTTTAAAATTACCTAGACTAAGATAGGCATTTCCCAAATTTCCATAGGCTGATCCCTCCCCAGCCCTATTACCTACTTCTTTAGCAATACTAAGATGCTTTTCGTAGTACTCAATGGCTTGTTTAAAATTGCCTAGACGAAGATAGGCATTTCCCAGATTTCCATAGGCTGATCCCTCCCCAGCCCTATTACCTACTTCTTTAGCAATACTAAGATGCTTTTCGTGGTACTCAATGGCTTGTTTAAAATTACCTAGACTGCGATATGCATTTCCCAGATTTCCATAGGTTGATCCCTCCCCATCCCTATTACCTACTTCTTTAGCAATACTAAGATCTTTTTTGTAGTACTCAATGGCCTGTTTAAAATTACCTAGACTAAGATAGGCATTTCCCAGATTTCCATAGGCTGATCCCTCCCCAGCCCTATTACCTACTTCTTTAGCAATACTAACATGCTTTTCGTAGTACTCAATGGCTTGTTTAAAATTGCCTAGACTAAGATAGGCATTTCCCAGATTTCCATAGGCTGATCCCTCCCCATCCCTATCACCTACTTCTTTAGCAATACTAAGATGCTTTTCGTAGTACTCAATGGCTTGTTTAAAATCACCTAGAATGCGATAGGCAATTCCCAGATTTCCATAGGCTGATCCCTCCTCCGCCCTGCATCCTATTTCTATGAAAATATGTAATGCTTGTGCGTAAGTTATTATGGCCTGTTGATAATCAGGTAGGTTGAGGTAAGCACCGCCGAGGTGAAAATGAGCCGTTCCTTCACGATATCTGTCTCCTACACTTATCGCAATGGCAAGCTCTAGCATTCGCTGCCATACAGCCTCTATCTTCCTTTCTACCATTCTTCAATAACTAAATGACAATTAAAACTTTTTCCATGAGATGATCCAGTGTCAAATCGATCTCAAATGAAGCTGGAAGGAAAGAAAGATAAAGGCGCTTGATGTTTAGTCTGCTTTTTAGCTTCGAAACGAAAACGTTTTTCCCACCCTATTTCCTCCCAGGGTGATTAGTTAAGGGGTGGTATCAACGGGTTAACACGGGGGATTTGCCCTCACTTTTGCAGGAAATCAATTACGATTTTAGATGAAATAATTCACTTGTTTTCTTACAAAAAACGGCCACAGAGTTAAGTAACAGAGCGAGAAGCATAAAGTAAGAAGAGGTTATGGATGACTGTAGCTTACCAATAACTCCAAACCCCCCCTACCCCCTCCCCCTTCTTTTTTTCACAAGTCAAACACTGAGCAAAACAGTTGTGCTTTACTTGCTTAATTGTCAAACAAATAAAATAAAATAACTCATATCGAGTTCGGCAGTTGCAAACTTAAGCAAATATCGATCAACGCTTTACTTCTCCACTTATGAAAAACTATGACCAAAAAATCAGTTCTCCTATTTTTTTGGATTTCAAAACTATGTTAACTAAACACTAAGCGACCCAAGTTTTAAGCCTTGATTTCAAAAAGACACCTGTTTATTTTAACTAGAATTTTCCTTTTTAATGGTCCGCCATTACTAACTTTGAAATATTTGAGAGAGCTGGATCGAGGAGAAAATAACGACAAAGATTCATGAGATAAATAATGCAAGTTAAAGAATGCAATGGATGTGTACGAGGCTTTAGTTAATTAATATGCAGCACGGGAGTTTCGGGCTTCCAGACTTTTAAACTAGTGTTTTGCATATAAAATGGCCTGCGCTTTAAGCTGGTGAGTAAATGACGTCACTTTCCCTAGATCCAACCGTGTGAGGTCCCATCGGTTAGTTTTGAACGTGAGTATTGGCGGACCGTGAAATCCAAAATTTACACTCAAAGTAAACAGCCTTTGGATAAATATCCAAGCTAAAAATTTTGCCAGTGAGGTGTTAAGCAAACACACTGAAAATCTGAAGAAAAACAGAAATGATTTTTTGATTATAGTGGCACTTTAACTGCAGCGCGCCTGAAACTTTTGTTGAATTCAAACAAGCGTAACGGTTGTTTTGTAAACCCTGCAGGTCTAGGATATTGTTAATTCGTCCTGAATTTTAATCAGCCGTTGGCGAACCGGTACAGTCAAGCACACAGCGCTAGTTTCAATACTCTTGAAGTATTAAAGTATTTACAATCATTAGGATGAACTTGAAAATTACTGACCTTTTTTTCTCAGTGAGTCACTAAGAAAGACACAGCATAGTAATTAGAGCGCGACCAAAGAACTAAATCTGCAGTCTGATTTAAAAAGAAAGGGAAAAAAAGCAAAAAAGAAACACGAATAACAAAATGGAACTACTTTTTTTCTTGGAATGGTCCGCACCTCACAAATTACTTTCTTTGCCTCACTGTACTAGAAACATACATTTCGTTTCCGTTCCTTTGTCACAGTGTGAAACTAATATAAAACATTTAGCATGAATTAAACTTTAAAAAAAGAAACTATAACAAGCTGTAATGGTGTCAAAGCAAAACACACGCAATTTTTTTTTTTAAATCGAGTTCTAAGATATAGTGATGGAGAGACAAGAATTATTTTTGATAAGCTTAGCAAACAGAAGAGCATTTCTTGAGCCAACCTAATCTCTATTAACAATCTGACCATAGAATTGATTTCTCCTATGGGGCACTTAACTTACCTTTTGCAAATAATTTAAAAGACTGCGTTTAAACAATACAGAGATTACAGCAGAACAAGAAAACAGCAGTTTGGGAGAGTCGTGTTTACTTGGCGAAGGCACAGAAAGTGATTTGTTCAGTTGCAGTTTTGAATATATAGCGGAAATCATTCTATTATCAGCTCTGTGACATCACGTTGTTTTGACTCCAGCATTATCACAAATAAACGGAAAATGAAATTACGCCCAGTAAAGATAAAAGAAAAAAAGTCTCCGGCTTTAAGAGTACCCGACGATTTAGATAATTATGAGCCTTACTGCCATTAAATATGCACATCTAACTAAACCAGCACGCTTATTTATTCTGCTCTCAGAGCTTTACGGCAGGGGAAGCATCGAAAACCAAGCACTCGAAAACGAAGAACATAGCACGAAGCACACAAAAGGTCGAAATCGAAATAACCACCCTAAGTCGAAAACGAAGCGGAATCCCAACTCGAAAACGAAGCACCCAATTTTCCATTAGAAGATCGCTTTGGCCATAGGCAAAAGCCAAATCTGTTATTGTTGATCAGAATAAAAATCAACTTTCTACTGAAGATCGTTTTTCTGCCGTTTCTTACCATATCTTCGAGTTTAGGAAGGTGGGTAGGCAGCAGAAAATCACTATGGTCTTTAAATCCTTAAATGGTATAACACCCGAGTATTGAAGCGATGTATTTATCAATCGATCTGACGCTACTAAATATTCACCGAGGGACTCCGTGAACAAACTTGCTGTTCCAATACCATTTTTTTGGAAGACAGTTTTAGCTATGGTGGTGCGGTGCGGTGCTTTGATCTGGTGTCTGATTCATTAGATGTTTTACTTCCTGTGATCACGAAAATGGTAAATGCATCTTTGTCTATTGCACACTTCCCTTCCGAGTGGAAGGAAGCGACCGTAAACCCTTTGCTTAAAAGGGCGCCAAAGACTCTGCTTACAAGAACTTGCGACCACTCAGCAAAATCTATTATTTGTATCCAAGATTACTGAGAGGGCAGTATTTGACCAGTTGTACACCCGCGTTACAGATAATGAACTATTTCCTGTATTTGCAGTCGGCTTATAGGAAATCACACAGTACTGAGACGGCGCTGCTTAAA
>NC_090886.1:50806929-50816929 GCF_036669925.1 Montipora capricornis
AAAACTTTGCTAAGAGACGACGACGTTTAGCTAACGTCGACACTTTTTTTAACAGAGTTTTTAGTATTTTTAGAAATGTTTTATCGCAGTTTTTTATAGTTAGAAGTTGTAAATTGGTATCATTGAATAAAAATAAACAACATTGAAGTGAAATTGTTTATCAACCTGGATTCCTTTGGTCGCGTTCTTCCCAATGATAACAAGTGAGCAAGGTGATAATGACGGTGAAGAACAAAACGACAACTGACTCAGAATTCAAATATAGCAGACGTGAATGTCTTGGTTTGTTATCTTTTGTAACATACGAACGGCATGGCCATGGTTATGCAGTTTTTGCCTTGAAGCTAAAACTTGAGCACTAATAAGTGCTAACGCGAAAGTGACCATTTTTGATAATGTGCTCTGCAGGTTGTTACCATGGTAACGCATATACATTATTTATTATGTATGCAAAACAGTCTTAAAGCTCGAACATCCCATGCTGCATAAAGCTATATTGACTGTGAGTCGCATAAAGCGCTGTTTCTTGTTCACAAGCATTGACTTCACATTTCTTTTGATATTCAAATTTGGCAACCATAGAACAAAAGAAATCATTGCTTTAACAGCCATTTAGGTTCTGGTTGGCATATTAACAATGGGTAACATCACGACAAACATCGCTATTAATCAGTGGCGTACAAACGCATTGCATTCTTGAACTAGTGAGTCATTAATTGACGTAATTCTATCCTCGATAAAAAATTTTAAAATTAGTTACGGTAGACCATTAATTTTAAAAAGAAAAATTCCCGTTACGGCTTAAAACTAGGGTAACTCAGTGTTTAGTTAACGAAGTTTTGAAATCCAATGAACAAAAAAAATTGATTTTTTTTACCATACTACCTCTTTACATATCTTATTTCCTTTAATAGTCACCTTAAAATGAGGCTCTCGCCTCATTGTGCTGACTCCCAATCCTCCCCCTAGACATCGAAAATTCCTAACCATTACGAAGCATTACGAAATTTCGGAACCATGACGAAAAGTGTATAATTGCGAGCTTCGGAACCATTCCGAACCAACGAAACCATTTCGACAATTCGGAAGCATTATGAAGATCGGAATTTTTTTACGAATGGCGGGCAATATTAATGAACTTAATAAATAGGATTGAAAACATGAACAGATACTACTAGATAAATGAGGAAGGCGGGAAAAATTAGAAACGCATCGAGCTCGAATACGGTAATAATGCTGAATGATAAACCTCAACCCCCCGGACAACCACACGTCCTCGAAAGGAATGGAGCTCGTTATTTGGAGCGCGATTGATAATCGAGCTCGAATAGGATCTTGAGGTCTATTAAGATGATTCGAGCTCGGTTGCCCAGGAGCAAAAACTGATCCAAACTCGGGCGAGTAACAATCGCACTCGAAATGTCGAGCTCGACAATGACAACAACGAGCTCGATTTCCAATACTTAGTTCACGAGCTCGATTTCCAAGCATTGCTGCTTATCAAGCTCGATTACTTGCTCTCCAAAAATTCTTGATTGTTATACTGTTATACCGAAGAGAGTCTACAGAAAACATCGAAAAAAACTTATTTCAAGACTTCACTCTACAGTTATCATAGAAAAAGGATGAACTCTATTATATAACAAGAGTAGTCGAAAATTTTTGGGAAATCTGTCTTCATACTAAAGAGAGGCTACAGAAAACATAAAAAAAGAACTTTATTCTAAAACTTCATACTAAAGTTGTCATTGAAAAAGACATTTTTGAAGATATTAGTACCAGTCCTCTCCCGTGCCCCGGAAATGAAAGGAAGAGGCTTTTTTTTACCGAATGGGAACCGTCCCATCATTGTCCGTAAACTGTAACATGGACTTTCTATTTGCACTGATATTTTGAAAAGTGTATCATCCGTAGGCCTTATCACGTTATAATTTTTTGAGAATTATATGTATTTTTTCAAATCCATGCCACAGGTTTTGTTTTGTGGTGTTTGAAATTTTGTGAAACCATCCTCATTTTTTGGGCATTTACTGTTTTTGTCACGTGATTTACCAAACATGGTTGCGAGTTGAACCAGACGAAGAAATGTTACATAGAACGCACTTTGAACAAAAGGGTAACTGTACAGTTTTAGAGACTCGGGAAATGACTACTTGCAGAAGTCCATAGGAACGGTTTGGCAGTTAAGCCCCCCCCCCCCCCTCCCCCTTAATATAGTACAGTCACATTCTTACTTCTTTTAGCAGTTGATCTAAATCACTAAAGCACTAATGCTTTTATTCTCCGCCATACCACGAGGCAGTTAAACGTTCTGGGGCTGTTCGGGAAAGGGAGGGGAGGAGACCTGCAACGGGAGGTGAAGAGCCCTTTTGTTTATGTGGAGATGTTGTGCTACTGGGCTAATCACAAAAACACCCTCCCGCACCGGTCTTCACTCGTTAAAAACTCCTGTTGATTCAGTTAAGCTCTGCCTCTTCAGAAAGGGTTTTTAGTCTTCTGACCAATGCATTTCGCTCACAGCAAGAGCCCGCCTTCTCAGGTTACCTTGAAGCCTCTGTCATGCCTCGATATAACAATGCAAAGATGGTGTACCACTTTGATTTCACATGTATGTAATCAGTAGAGCTAGTTTCGTTCAGGTTCCCTCATATCGTTTGGCAAGACGTCAAATGAAGCAAGTGCTTTGTTCCGTCAGATTTAAGAGTTTCTTAAATTCTGCTGACATTTGCCCGCAACTCTTTGAAGCTAAATTTCAAGCTATTTTTCTTGACCGATGTTAGCAGTTATCGTTAAGAACGAAAAAAAAAAAGCTTCAAATTAACGTTTATGTAAAAATGTCGTTAAATTTAGGCAACAACTTTTGAAATTGTTATCAACTTTTTGGCATTTCAGTGAGGAACTTTCCAGCATTTTACAAGCACAATTGGGACAGTCCTTGAAGGACTCCGTTGGAACTTACTTATTTATTTATTGTTCCATTTAATTTTTTTCATTCATTTAGTCAAACTTTTGCAAAGGGAGATCGTTCACAATTATTGATAGTTTGATGGTAGATAATACAACAGAAACAACATTCACATTTTAAAATTATGATAATAACACAGTGGATACTACCACTGATAAAATGATAATCGGAATGCAGTATTAAAAATATTTTTAAAAACGCGAAGGTAGCATACACTACCCTGCACGCCGGTTGGTTTATCCTGCGGTTCCCGAGAGAGAAATCACAGGGAGCAACCATTAGTTTCTATGACTGAGCCGCCTGGACGAATAAATGAAATTTAAACCGAATTAGTAAATTGTTTTAGCACTTGCGCGTGCGTTCAGCTGCAAAATCAAACAGTTGTTCGCAGTAGTTTCTCTCTAGGGTAGCCTAGAAGCAAGAATTGGGCAGCTGCATCTAACTCTTTAAAAAATAGCATTTGCAGGGAAACCTAGATTACTTTTTCTACCCTGAAATTTGTTTGGTTTTTGCTGAAGGCGAAAACCTAACATATAATTTGTGTCAAGTGTAAACACTCATTTCAGAAGTAAATAAGAAAGCAATTATTTATGTAAGTAAGTAAGAAAATAAGTAAGTAAGCAAGCAAGCAAGTAAGTAAGTAAGTAAGTAAGTAAGTAAGTAAGTGAGTGAGTAAGAAATTTCTTTTTTCGCTAAAATAAATCTTTGCACCTGTTCGAGACGAATTGCGGCCATTTTTTCATTTTTCTAACAAATCTTGCCTTTTTACTGGCTTCAAAACTTGCCAAAAACCAAGAATCTTTTGTTCACGACCGAGTCAGAAGGAGAGTGGGTCTATTCCTGATTTGACGTCACAATCTACTTTGCATGCATTTTTACAAAGAGTTAATGCAATGTAAATCAGTTTGTGACGTCAAGTCAGGAATAGACCCACTCCACTTCTGACTCGGTCGTGAACAAAAGATGCTTGGATTTTCGCAACTTTTGAAGCCAATAAAAGTGCTGGATTTGTTAGAAAAATGAAAAAGAGGCCGCACTTTAAAGCTTGTAGTTTTAATTTTTTTCAAATTTGTATGTAGCCACACAGTGGTTTACTGTTGGGAAAATAATGTAACATGCCATTGACGAGTGTATAAGGGTCAAACGTCAAGTGGAAACGACAACCGGCATAAATAAGCGAACAGTGACAATGAAAAAGTTAGCGGTGAAAAAGTCTGGCATTATTAAATGGTCACTTTTCACTGCTATCTATATATCTTACAATTTTTATCTCATTTTCTCTAGTTAAAAGTCTTCTTAATTTAAAATATATCAAATTTAAATTTGTTCAACTGTCACTTCTGAGGATGTGTGTTGTAGCGTACGAAACGTCAAGTCAAAAGTAAAATGCGCCTTATCAGTTATGTTTGTAGCAGCAGTTTGTTTTACGTTTTTGAATAAGCGAACAGATTTTAAAACAAATTGATTAATTTTCCAAAACATAGTAAAAACCATTTTTGGGACTGTGGAACATAAGGACAAGAGGGTTTTACCTTAGGTTTGTGGTTAAATTTGCTCTCGTCACATTTTACCACCATTCCTGGACCACCAAAGGGCGTGAAAGGTCTGTCTTCCAGATCTCTTGAACAGACATCCTGTAACTTTCTGCAAATATTGGACGCCAAACCTGCTTTCAAACCTAGGTGCCTCGAAATCCTTCGCTGGAAATCTTCCCTAGCAAAGAAGTAAACGACCAGAAGGAGCTTCCCAAGCGCAACCTTTGGAAACTCTTCAAAAAAGCTTCTTGCACGAATGCTTCTTTTTTTTCTGCATCCACTGCACCGCCTATATGGAATATATTATGCATAATACTTGGACTTATGTTTTCTGTGTTTATCTCTCTGGCCAACACAACACATGTTCCACTACAGAAGGAAATTAGGATCTCGAGTGAAATTAGTAATGAACTACTATTTGTACGCTCTTTAATTCCTCAAATCAGAACTGGCCGAAAGTGCCATGGAAAGATTTAACTGCACATTTCATAGAGCACGTTTTTAAATTATCACGAGAAACTACACCAAGCAGTGTTTATTTGTGATTTGATGCAATCGGTCCCAAATTTCTGAACATCTATCGAAGTTCCCAGCCTTTTCCTCTTAATAATCTAAGCAATGACCATTAACTACATGCCGTATATTTTTAAATCATGGAAAAGAAAAGAGGGAAAGCGAAAAGAAATCAATATAATTCGCCGCGAGTGGCTTTGATACATCTAGGTGCTCTCCTCAGAAGAAAATAGCTTTTTAAGAGGGATCTTATCCTGTTATTGCTCTCGTCCCTTCCTTTGTACCCTTGAACGGATACGTTACTGTCATGTGTATTTCTATTCATTTAATTTGTCAATTTTTCTTGTAGGATTTGTCCTCCACAAAGGGACGCAATGAAGCGTGGAAACTTTCTTAACTTTCATACTTATTAGCATAAGTGTTATTGTAGAATTTTTTCCTGCGCAAAGCAAAACTTGTCTTCTCAACTGCCGATGTGTTGGAACACGATATAGTGTTCTCAGCTGAAGTCAATTAATATTAACATTTTTGAAAAGGATCGAAGATAAAGTTGAGAATACCTACCAATGAAAACCGTCGATGTGGTTAACGTTCTTTTCTTTTAGATCCATAGCCATATTACATTGGGCACATCTCAGCGGATTTGCCAAAAGACTTCTGTTCTGCAACCATTGAATTAAATTCAATGTAGGACCTTGTTCCAAAGCTACAAAGTGACTCAAGTCCATGGTTCTTGTGTTAAAACGGAAGTTGTCTCGAAAAAACCAGCAAGCTGTTGACAATACTGTTATAGTGCTATGATTGGGTGAAGGGGATTTAGCAATAGAAAATTGCATGTTATTCCTTCTTTTTTAATTTGACACCCTTTGTCAGTTTTTTTGGTATGTAGCTGAAATTTGCGTGTCCAGAGATATAAAAAGGAGCCTTAACTCTTGCTGAGTGCTCTTGAACTGTAGCTCTTCCACTGGGGCACCTTTCAATAGAGGTTGGAAAGAAAAATCGAACCTCTTTCGTAGAAGGTCATTCTGCGCTGAAAACGAAATTCTGTTTGGCAACTTCTACCTCCAAACAGGGGTTGTACTAAATGATGTAAGTAAGCAGTTTATCTTTCCACGTAGACACAATAGAGCTAACAACAAAACTCATACGATTGTGCCCGTGCTAAAATTAGTACGCAAACCCGCAATATGATACGATGTGTGATAAATTACTCCTTATATTTGGTGCGAAATTTTCCGCGTTAATTTACAATTTCACATGTCAAATCACATTTCCTATAGTGCCAAAAAGGCGTCCAGGTTGGAAAATGTTACAAATTCTGGAGTTGTGGCATTGAAAAACGCTGCCGAAAACATCCAAGTTGTCTGTACATTCAGAAATTTAAAACTTTCTGCAAAAAGTATGCTTAATTAAGTAACCTTTTCAAAGCTTGGGGTACCAATAAAATAAACAAAAACCGAAAAAAAAAAACCCCGCGTCTTATGCAAGTAATTTGTCACACATGATCACAATAGCTAATTGACTGGTATTCTCGTGAAATAAGGGAATAATTTCACTTGCGTCATGATTTTGGAGAAAACGCAAGTGAAATTATTCTTTAATTTCACTTGTCTCTATTTCTTTATGTAAAACTGTTAAATTCTGTTAAAATCTGTAATAATAACACAATTTCGAACTGTAATTGGTTTGCAATAAAAGAGAAAGACTATTCTATCCACTGAGAGTTGAATTGGGATTGAACTAAATTACTGCCCTGTCCCATAAGATTATAACATACTTTTCTTAACTTCAAAAAAACGCCAATATACTTAGTACCTATCTTTTTAAACTTATTTGTAAAATAAAATTAATTGATGTACAAAACTTTGCTGACCAAAATCTTACCTTGTTTATCGGCGCAGTAAAGTATAAAAAAAATGTAAACAATGTATAGATTTAGCCAAGCCTAAAAGCGGAGCTCCCTGGTTCTTTATTCTCAATGCCTGTAGTGGAAATAAAAGGTTTTCGAATTGTCCGCGTTTACTGCTTGATTAATTAAATCATTTTCTTCCATAGAAAAATTCATTGTCTAATTAGTGAATACCACGGTCAATTTCACGCGAAAAACCGACATCGCATGAATCACTGAATCACGAAGTGATGTGTGCGATATCGGTTTTTGGAGTGACATTTACTTTGGAATTCAACAGTTTGGCAGTGAACTTTCTGCAATCGCATGAGTTTTAAAAGAAAACAAGCACACCCTCAGCGAGATTCATGAAAAAAAGGCATTTCGGAGTCAACTGTCAATAGCCAGCGAATAGGAATCACGGTAAAACTAGAAACCGCCAGGAAACTTTGCAGTTCAAGGTCAAACAAGAGTTCTCCTGATGTATCTTATTCCACTTTATCTCTGAAAACGACATCATTCACATTTTGATGTATTTCATTGAAACACGACAGCTTGGCTTGGAACAAGAATTGGCAAAATACGGCAATGTAACCAAAAAAAAAAACAATGAAACATCCGCTCCAACACTAAATTACCTTCAGGTACTTTAAACAAACTTCGGAAAACACAAGCTTGTGACATTTCTCCCTAATTTTACGAGAACTCATTGCGATTACGTGTTTATAACCAAAAGGGCAAAAGTTTGTCACTGTCGAAGCAGATCGAAAAACAGTTGGGCAAACGGATTAAAAAGCACTCGTTCGCTCGCAAAAGAGTACAGATACTCGTTATGTAATTCCAGTTGAGACTAACAATTCGAGTTTCGATCCTCAAGAAAAGGAAAACCGATTAAACCAATTTTTAAATTCGTAAAAATAACAAACGGTTTAGTGGCGCCCAAGAAAAGAATTTGTGGAGTAACTTCTTCCACCAAGTTTGAGCTATTACTGGTATTGATTTGTCGTTGTCGTTCTCTTTCTCTCTCCTATCGTTTCTGTTCTAGTCATAGGTCCTCTAAGGAAACATGCAACCTTATCGGAGCATCTAAAATATGCCGAAAAAGCAGGTTTAAACAAATTAAATATAAGCACCCAGCTTTACGTATATATCCCTCCAATGCTTGACTTGATTAACCGGCTGCCTAGCCAACAGTGTGGACCACAGCTATTATGATATGTAAAACTGGATTGAAACCAGCGAAAAATGCAGAAAGGAAACAAACAGTTTTCAGTCCATCTGAACACGAAAAGCGTCGACTGTTATTTAAGGACGTTCGCGCCCAAAACGTTCCCACTTACAGATCTTTTTTAAACTTGCCACACAGAAAGATAATGATCTTGTTTTGCCCAAAAAAAAAAAAAAAAATGGGGGTCACCGTGCTCGTTTTCGACATCATGAGGTACACTTTTAGACGCTTGCGTTATTTTAAGATGATCGTAGATTAAAACTCTCAGCAATAAAAAGGCTACGTTAGCCAAATTTAAATCAGATAAACGTACTCAATTCACCATAACTAAAATAACTAAACAAACTTTTGCAGCTGATATCTTTTTCTGCGGTGAAACGATTCATATTAGTCTAAGAAAGTAAACTTCGGTCGCACGAGAGCATAAAAGGCGACATATCTGTATCTTCTCACGTACATATATTTTTTTGTTTTTTGTTAAAATGGACAAAATCAGGAAAGGAAGTGAACAGAAAGAAAATCGCTCCGAAGTTCTCAAAGCGATTGTCTGAAGACCTGGGTCCACGGCTACGCCATAATGCCACATGCTTTCATGTTCCATTCTTGTGGAAAATGTTTGCACCTTTAGCATCGTGTATACCTTCGTGGTGTGCGTGACATGCGCGAAAAATGTGCAGTAGCAATGGGTGCGAACGTCCTTAATTAAAAGCTATAGTTGACGTAGTATAAACTTGAGCCCGCGATATGGTTGCGTGCTACTGGTCAACGGATTCCTTGATTTGACAGGTGTCAATTGAACATAACATGGATGCCCCATGTCAAAGATTGCTGTAAACTAGCGTGATCCTTGTCAGATTGGCATGCATGAACAGGTGTGCGTATACGTACGTACAGACCGGTCGATGACGCCATAGCTATAAAACCAAAATTTCTCGCATCGATGGGTTTTCATGTTTTCTAACATATGTAAACACTCGTCATAGTCAAATTAATGCTTGATAAAATACCTACGACGTTTGGAAGTGTTCTTGTTACATGCGGCTCTTTAGGACCGATTTACGCGGTACGATTTTGGTCGCATGCTACAAGTTTACAACAGGCCTACGACATGACTTACGATCGTCGCAGCGTTTTAAAACATGTATTAGAATGCTACGACATTTCACCAATGCATTGTGTGAGATGAAGAGGGCCTGCCCAAGAGTTGAGTAACCAATCTTGGATATGAATTTATTCCGTCTGATCGCTAGTAATCGTATGTTTCCTCGTGAGACCTACCATTAATATAACTGCTTCATACAGCATCCGGATGCTCTAAAATTATTATTATTATATTAATAATAATAATAATAATAAGAATAATAATAATTATTATTATTATTATTATTATTATTATTATTATTATTATCATTATTATAACTATAATAATAATACTACGGCTGTTTCTAAGTTAGTATTAGGTTAGTGGTTAAGAAAATAAAACCAAATTGTATCTGTGTGTATTGTAATGCAAAGTGTGAACACCACTACCAAGCAAAGAGTTGACTAGGACAAAAGGTGGTATCCCTGCTGTAGATACCTATTGAGATAGTTGTTTAAGGAAAAAAAAAAACAGCAGTAGACTAGCAACCTTTGTGGCATGATTATGGTGCTGAAGCAAAACAGAACGTAAACAAAAATGTAAAACATTTAATTGGCTTATCGAACAGAAACGAACGAGCGCGAATTTTCATTGGCTTCGCGAATGCGGATGCAAACAAAGTCATCTCTCCATGAAACTTTGGAAAAGTTTTGCTTTGACGTCATTTGAATTGCATTAATGTGATTGGACAATCGAACAGTTTACATTCCATATTAGGAGTTTCCTTGGC